>NW_024734838.1:0-19421 GCF_018991925.1 Homarus americanus | reverse complement strand
GTTGTATAATTCTCCAAGATGTGAAGCAGTACATGTATAATTCATTAAATACTGCCACCAACTCTAGACACACTGAACAACACCAGACAACCTAACCTAACACGGGGTTGCACATGTAAATGGCGGTATTCAGGGGTCGCTCTGTCATGAACAGGTGTTATCGAGTGTTGACAGAACGACGTCAGGAAAAAGTAAATGGAGCATGTTGTATGAAGTTGCATTCTATTTGCATTTTCTTGTGTGTGTACGTAAAACAGGGTGATATGCTTTTTTGATGATCCCGAATCTTGATAAAGTTGGGTACACAAACTGGCATAATTGAATCAAGAATTAAGGTGATGTCATTATATTCATCGTACATCACACATTAATTATGCATCAACTTTAGTATTATAGTAAAAGTCAGTTAACACTCAAAGTTGTGGGACACTCACAGTGTGGAAGTAAACACTAGACCATCACTCACTCATAGTGAGGCGCCGCCCATGTGCTTGTTCACACATTACCGCGGCAGCTGAGCTTCCCGGTGGTACACGTTCTCCAGCACGACACAAGACCGTGCACATACATAAGAGATATCCTCAAATGTCATGTTGACTACATCTTAGCCACCACCATGCAAAATACGTGTGTAAAATATACATATGACGTTGGTGAGAAACTAAAGCATTGTTCTCGAGGGAGACACAGACTGACTGTGGGAATTTTCCGCCTTGTAAAACCTTTGAGAACAGAGCTTAGCGAGTGAGGAGGGTTGTCTCAGTGGAGGCCGGTGTAGCAGGCGTCAGCCACTCTAGGTGGGCTGGGCTCTAGAGTGCACGGTGGCTCATGGTGAAACACACACTAGAGTAATTTGCACCTCTAGAGTGCCTTTTACCACCAGGTGAGATGGACTCTAGAGTGTTTTTCACCATAGTAGAGTGCATCTCACCTGACGGTAAAATGAACTGTAATGAAAAATCCAGAACTCATTATTCTCATTTCTGAGCATTAAAATTTGATTTAAGTAAAATGTACATAATGCTAGTGAATGAGTAAAAAATGATGATTTATTATTTTAATGGATATTGAAACTGGCGGCATTATGAAGGATTACTTAGAAAAGGAAAATACAGAAAGTATGAATTAAGCTTCCATATTGCACTTGACTCACGTCTGAGTCACGTCACGTCCGGTGTCTAGGTGCAAATTACTCTAGTCTAGTGTGTGTTTCACCATGAGGCACCGTGCACTCTAGAGCTCAGCCCACCTAGAGTGGTTGACGCCTGCTACACTTCACCTTCACTAGCCCCAAATATACTCAGTTGGGTGAAGTATTTGTCACTAGTGCACTTCACTCTCTTGACGATTATGAAGTTCTCTTTGTCTTGTCTGCTGGCGTTTGTTTTACTCCCAGGAGGAATATATCCTCAAGATGGTAATGAAGACACCATGTTTATTGTACAACAGTCAGTGTGTGTGTGTGTGTGTGTGTGCTTTAGAACAACCCGACTATCAAAAAAGTTCTCCCGTACTGCAAGTCTATAACCAGGACCCATGTCATCTTCAGCATAACTTTATCATTGATGCATAAATACAGGAAGATTCATAAATAAAAACTGTATTAACTTGTATAATATTTTATGAATCTCAGTAAAGTTTATGTGTGGATTTTTTTAGGGTTATTTACAACAAAAAATGATCGCCAAATTAAGAGCAGAACAAAACTACATTAAAATAAATTACAATACTGCAAAAGCAACAGTAATGAACGTCTTCGCTTTTAGAATTAAGTTTTGTAAAGCAATATAAACTTAGGCCAGTCAACTGTCCATTACAACTGTAAACATTAAGAGTTAAGATCATTAAGAAGTATAAAGTTGGGTGAGGCAGCTGTTATTACACATTTTATCATGAAGAGTTAAGCTGCATGAAGAGGTATAAACTGTGTCCAAGTAGATGTTCTTACAACGTCAACACTGAGGGCTGAGCTGCACGAAACATAAATGCAAAAATAAACATAGGTCAGGCTGCTGTTCACTACAAATGTCATCATTAAGAGATATCTTGCATGAAACAAAGTAAACTGGGACCAGGGAACCATTCAATACAAATGCAACACGCTGCCTTGGTGTTCTACATTAGCATGAATCGAGGTAGAATGTGTATATTGCAACTGAATGTTAAATCTGGGTGAATAGACAACGGTATTGAGTTTCAGGTGCAGGCAAATTGCATGATACATCAGTGTTGAGATCATGTGCTGTTTAGTCCGAGAGCTTGAGGGAGTGTGTGTGTGTGTGTTATAGCAGCTCTAAGAGGTGAACTGTAATGTATACATCAGCCGCCTCAGGTGATGTGAATTGTAGGAACCTTATAAATATTCTAACAATAAAATGAAAATCAAGGAAAAATTCTATCTATCGCAGTAATACATAATAAAATAAACAATTACCGATCATTAAGCAACATACCAATATAAAGCTGTACAGTAAAAACAGACCTCACGTACACTGTTATCATAACAGAGTCTTGTAATGCATAGTGTTACCGCCACAGTAAGATAAACTAGAAGAGACAGAGAAAGAGAGGTATAGCCACAGTAAGATAAACTAGACGAGAGAGAGAGAGAGAGGGTGAGAGGAGAGACATGGTGTTGACAACGAATTTGCTGAGGTGTTTAAATGGGCGACGGCCACGCAGCTGTATGACTGCCTGAGGGATAGTCTATCGCCTCCTACCGTAGAGACAACATCTTTCGTTCGACCAACATATACCAAGAGGATATTATATTTGTTCTCGTTGGTCAAACCCTAGACCCCAAAACGTGAGTGTGATTGTGAACTATTAAATCCTCTAAAAAAACTCTAAATAACTTTAATAAGTATATTTATGTACTGTATATTGATCATATTATACAAACTGTGTCCTGATGTATCAACAGTTGTAACATGTGAGTTATGTTTAAGAGGTTAATAGGTTATGTACTGTATATTGATCATATTATACAAACTGTGTCCTGATGTATCAACAGTTGTAACATGTGAGTTATGTTTAAGAGGTTAATAGGTTATGTACTGTATATTGATCATATTATACAAGCTGTGTCCTGATGTATCAACAGTTGTAACATGTGAGTTATGTTTAAGAGGTTAATAGGTTATGTACTGTATATTGATCATATTATACAAACTGTGTCCTGATGTATCAACAGTTGTAACATGTGAGTTATGTTTAAGAGGTTAATAGGTTATGTGCTGTATATTGATCATATTATACAAACTGTGTCCTGATGTATCAACAGTTGTAACATGTGAGTTATGTTTAAGAGGTTAATAGGTTATGTGCTGTATATTGATCATATTATACAAACTGTGTCCTGATGTATCAACAGTTGTAACATGTGAGTTATGTTTAAGAGGTTAATAGGTTATGTGCTGTATAGTGATCGTACTATTCATACTGTGTGTCCTGATATACCAGCATTTGTTATATGTGAATTGTTCTTTAACAGGTTTTGACCGAATTATACTCATCGCGTCAACGACAAGGGTCTTATTATCCAGCAGGAACCAATAACGCTCCCATGAGCGTTAACACAGAGTGTCATCTACATTTCAAACAGACAAAATGTTTTATACTAAAATTTCCTGGACAGTGCGCGCTTAACTAGAAATTGAAAACAAGAAATTTGCATTATACAAACGCGAAAAAAAACATTCCCTTTAAAACTTTTATTTTTTATTGTTTACACAAGGCAGATACATGTTTATTGAACGATATGATCCGGGAATACAATATGTTTTTTATGAGAATACTGGTGTTATCATGTGGAGAGAGAGAGAGAGAGAGAGAGAGAGAGAGAGAGAGAGAGAGAGTCGTCACAGATCAGAGGGTGGAAGGGAGAAGTGAGGAAAGAGAAACCATGGCAACAAAAATGAAGAAATTATTAACAAATGATAATAAGAGTTTCGAGAATCAAGAAGTATAAACGTGTTGATGAAAGGACAGAGTGATATTAAGTCAAAATGTATTAAAATATTACATTAACCATTAAGTAGTGAAATGTAATGGACTTTAGTAGTGTCTATTAGCAGTTGTCTGTTTCTTCGTTGTTTGTAAAGCGATGAGAGAGGAAAAAGCTGCTTTATATTCAGGCATGTTTCTTATTACTATAGAGTTTGTTGTGTGGGTAATATTCTCACAAAAATTGACGCTGTTAGTATACAAGAATTGTAAACATATTACTCGCAAAGTTTGTCCATAAGTAAATCTATAACATAAGCCATGCAGACCTCCATTAAAGTTTATGTCCGGGTTACAATGCGTCTCCCCTGAGAAAATTATTGTCTTAGTTTTATCCCAGAGGTTTAAACACCTTTATCTAAGAGCCATTCCACGTTCAACAATGTTTTAATTCAGTAATATATTTCACGACTGTGTAAACTTCCTTGTTAACTCATTTACAAAGGCATTGTGAACACTGGGTGACTGCCTCCACTGAGTGACTGTCTACACTGAGTGAACACTGGGTGACTGCCTCCACTGAGTGAACACTGGGTGACTGTCTACACTGAGTGAACACTGGGTGACTGCCTCCACTGAGTGAACACTGGGTGACTGCCTCCACTGAGTGAACACTGGGTGACCGCCTCCACTGAGTGACTGTCTACACTGAGTGAACACTGGGTGACTGCCTCCACTGAGTGACTGTCTATACTGAGTGAACACTGGGTGACTGCCTCCACTGAGTGAACACTGGGTGACTGTCTACACTGAGTGAACACTGGGTGACTGCCTCCACTGAGTGAACACTGGGTGACTGCCTCCACTGAGTGAACACTGGGTGACTGCCTCCACTGAGTGAACACTGGGTGACTGCCTCCACTGAGTGACTGTCTACACTGAGTGAACACTGGGTGACTGCCTCCACTGAGTGACTGTCTACACTGAGTGAACATTGGGTGACTGCCTCCACTGAGTGAACACTGGGTGACTGTCTACACTGAGTGGCTGTCTACACTGAGTGAACATTGGGTGACTGCCTCCACTGAGTGACTGTCTACACTGAGTGAACACTGGGTGACTGTCTACACTGAGTGACTGTCTACACTGAGTGAACATTGGGTGACTGCCTCCACTGAGTGACTGTCTACACTGAGTGAACACTGGGTGACTGCCTCCACTGAGTGACTGTCTGCACTGAGTGAACACTGGGTGACTGCCTCCACTGAGTGAACACTGGGTGACTGTCTCCACTGAGTGAACACTGGGTGACTGTCTCCACTGAAAAATAAAACAATTTTAGACAACACAGAACTCAAGCGAACCGAATCTGTGTATGTTAGTTTTGTTTCGAGTATGTGGATATGAACGCGGCTGTGTGTGTGTTTGCAATATGTATGTGTTGGCCTGAGAACCGTCCAGCGTTTGTTTGACTTGACAGAGGCACAAATAAATCACGAGAATGAAAGATGTTACTGGTAGATCATTCGTGTACTTCGTCTTCTGGTACATAGGTGAGAAACACACACACACCATTACTAGGAGTCCACCAGACATTCTTCGTTCTTCTGCACCACTACCACCATCACCACCACACACTGTGAGAGACGCCATTACACCAATTCCAACTTCTCTGTCCCTATATCTATCTATCTCCCTTTTATACTTTTCTCTCCCTCTCTCTTATCTCTCGCTTCCTACTACTCACCACATGAGGGCGGCACCAGGTGTGAGATTGCATCATTTGCTACAGGTAACCTTTTCCCCTCCAGTTAAGAACCAATTTCATCGTCAACTTGAGGAAGACCACCTCACTCCTGCGGTGACCCGTCTTAACACACGATTTGATGGTCGTACTGCAGCACCGATTCTGGGAGTGTCTACACACACACACACACACGCGCGCGAGAACAATAGCTTTCTTTGTTTTCGAGGAGTCAAATTGGTTTGTCGATTAGGGACGATCATGTAGATAATCGTGTAAATTAATATTTGAATGTGATCATACCTAGCCTAACCTAACCTAAGTACCATTTGGTTATGATAGTAAATGACGCGTTATTTGTAAAGTGAGCAACTGGCTCCAGGTAAAGCGTGTTTAAGGCTACCGCACCTGACGTAATCATGTCTGAGCTGATGATGTTAGAACGGCCGAGCATTTTTACTTTGTTTCCAATTATCGTTTTCATGGAAGAATTTCATTAACACATCATCACTGTTATAAGTTCTTTCGTTAAGATTTATTCCTGAGTGGTAGTGGCAATTGGTGAAGGTGGTTTTAGGTGCTAGTGGTGAGAAGTGGGTGGTGGTGGTGGTAGAATAGGGTGATTGTGGTGATAGGTGGTGGTGATGATAAGATAGGGTTGTTTTGATGGCAGGTGGTAGTGGTGGTGATACGTGGTGGTGGTGATGTTGGTAGAATAGGGTGATTGTGGTGACAGGTGGTGGTGATGATAAGATAGGGTTGTTTTGATGGCAGGTGGTAGTGGAGGTGATACGTGGTGGTGGTGGTGGTGGTAGTGGTGGTAGGTGGAATGAAGGAGAAGTAACGGGTGAAGAAGAATGACAGTGGAAGCAAATATCAGGAAAGAAGAAGAAGGATAACAAAAACAGGAGGATAAAGATTGAGAAGATAAGTGTAGGGGAGAAATGAAAGAAAAACCGAGCAGATAAGACAAATGAAGAAAGTGGTTGATGGGGTGATAAAGATGTGAGAGGAAGAGACGAAGATAAAGGAGGAAAACTGAATGGACAGACAAAAAAGTGAAGTGAAAATATTCGGAGAGAGAGAGCTTTTGAACAGTGTGAGAGATAGTTGGGATGCAGAGTGTAAGATATCACGGGAAGTATCAGGGAAAGATTGGATCAGGGTACGAACGAATATATTGAGACTATACCAGGAACTGAAACTGATGAAATAAAAGTGCATAAAAACAGCTTGTTTATGAAGCATCCGACTCAAAAGTTCACAGATTCAATCTCCATATTACTTTAGATCAGTTCCAGGAAATTTTGTCCGCGACTGTACTGGCATGTCTATAAAAATTCTTAAATTTTTACAGAATTAACTTTGAAGGTTTCCTGTGTCTGAGAATTTCGTTCAAATGTTGTATGTCTGTTAGTGACGAGCTTCATGTATACACAACTAAGAAGTATCTATGGATGGGTCCGATGAATTACAAAATGAACACTGCGACTCTTGTTGTCTCGGTAACGTTGTCAAAAACCTTCGTCCGCTGTGTCATAATGTCTAACACAAAATTGTAAAGACACTACACCTATAATATTCCTTCAAACCTCTCTCTATTTCCACCCCCATCTATCCACCCCTCTCTCTCTCCCTGCTCTTAAAACATGCTATACAGGTATGGGTAAATGTGTGAAAATCCTTCTTATCTTCCAGTAATTTCAGCCTAAATGAACACAGCCTAATAAATCCATCATTGCAGTAAGGATTATCTACAACTCTCTCTCTCTCTCTCTCTCTCTCTCTCTCTCTCTCTCTCTCTCTCTCTCTTTCTTTCTTTATTTCTTTCTTTCTTTCTTTCTTTCAAAGTACAGGGGCAGCAGCTAGTGTAAAACTTGACAGGCAGACAGACGGACAAAGAGAGAAGCTTAGTACACGTGCTATGAGAAATACTTTGTTACAACCTCAGTAATAAAAACTCACCAAATTGCTCCTACATAAAGTAATATGTGTGTGTGCAGATGAAATGTTTTTATTGTCAAATTATAATTAGTGTGTCGGTACTGAGGCTGGTGGCAGGATCTAATTCGCTCATATATATATTAAATTCCTCCGTGACATCTAATAGGTTAGGTTATGCTAGGTTTAACGCTTTGTTTATTGTCACCTTCATTTCGTGTTTTTTTCTTCAAATATTTCCTGTTTTGGGTAATCAATTAGTGTAGGTTCAGGTGAGGTAGAGGTTACCTGTGGACAGTGATGTGTTTGTTGTCGTTACTTACTACTACCATAAGCACCACCATTAGTTACCACCACTACCTCCTACTACCAGCCACACCACCATTACCATCACCACCATCACAAACATTACCACATCCTTCTACTACCCCCCCTCACCACTTACTACCACCATCCCCTACCATCACCACCATATTGAACCACTAACACCACCAGCGTCATTGACACCACTAACATCACTAATACATGAATTTATCCACAAATATCCACACACGTCCGCACTACCATAATAACAAACGCACTCATAAATATCAGTACAACACACACACACACACACGTATACACCAAAATACATACACAGACATACTCATATATACAGCAGGTAATGAGACTTATTTTCCCATATATCTGGAAAATTTACATGTTGGTATTTTCTGAACAATTTACATATAATACTTACCATTAGTCGCTGCCTCGCCCACCGAGGGCCTCCAGACAGCCGTGTGTGTGTGTGTTTGAGCGAGAGAGCAGAACATCCATCCATACAGCATTTCACAGGATCACAGAAGCAATTTTACCTGACCAACCCTGACTAACAACTCCTTCACTGTGGATGTAGGTTAGGTTAGGTTAAGTTAGGTTTGAGTTAGACTAAATTAAAAGCTAAGTTAAGTTATTTTGAGTCGGTGTCGAAGGCTTAGTTGGTCACTTAAAATGCATTCTCAAATAATGGATGACTTATCGGTTAGCTTAAATCCCCTCCCCTCGCATACACTACCGGGGTCATTTTCTTAATGGTGCGGACGATGGATGAGAGCCAATGAGGATTTTACTGAGTCCTCTGTGAGCCCTTGAGTGATGCACGTCCTGTTTCTCTGATGCAGTAGTGGAAAATTATGCTTCTTTCTTTCTTTCTTTCTTTCTTTCTTTCTTTCTTTTTTCTTTCTTTCTTTCTTTCTTATCCAGGCTGACTCTCTCTCCCTCCCCTCTTCCGGTAACATTAGATCAATATGCAATTATATCATGAATATAGCGGCAGCCTCCTGAGAGAGAGAGAGGCGTACGGTATTATAGACATTCTTTAACAGAAGATGAAGTGTTATTTTTTTCTACAGGACAGACAACACATCATGAGACACAGGACAAGCTTAAGAGATTACTGTCGACTCTTGTGATAACAGCTGTGTGTATCCAGCCCTCTCAGGTCGTGGTACTGTTTTTGTTCCAGTGTGATGATGTTCTTGTTCCAGTGGTGATGATGTTCTTGTTCCAGTGGTGATGCTGTTCTTGTTCCAGTGGTGATACTGTTCTTGTTCCAGTAGTGATGTTGTCGTTGTTGTTCCAGTGGTGATGTTGTTGTTCCAGTGGCGATGCTGTTCTTGTTCCAGTGGTGATGCTGTTCTTGTTCCAGTGGTGATACTGTTCTTGTTCCAGTAGTGATGTTGTCGTTGTTGTTCCAGTGGTGATGTTGTTGTTCCAGTGGCGATGCTGTTCTTGTTCCAGTGGTGATGCTGTTCTTGTTCCAGTGGTGATGTTGTTGTTCCAGTGGCGATGCTGTTCTTGTTCCAGTGGTGATGCTGTTCTTGTTCCAGTAGTGATGTTGTGTTGTTCCAGTGGTGATGTTGTTGTTCCAGTGGCGATGCTGTTCTTGTTCCAGTGGTGATGCTGTTCTTGTTCCAGTGGTGATGCTGTTCTTGTTCCAGTGGTGATGCTGTTCTTGTTCCAGTGGTGATGCTGTTTGTGTTCCAGTGTTGATGTTGTTGTTGTTCCAGAGGTGATAAAGACTTCATTATGTTATCAGTACAAGATAAATCAGCATCTCATAAGTCATGATCACCATCCTTCACCATCCTTCACTACACTGTATCTTTATCCACCTCCTCACCTCTCACCAACCCTCACCATTCTCATCTACCTTTCACCATCAGGCCTCATAACCTTACAGCGTTACAGATTAATACATAATACCATCAGGTACTCTTTATATCTCAAGTCTCAAAAGAAATATTCACGTTTTAAAAGATATTAATCATTATAAGTTTGTGTGTAATGCAAGAGTTCCACCGCTAAGGCTGCATGTGAGGTATTTGCATTATTTCCAATATTCTTCTCTATTCTTTACTGTTTTATTAATGTTTGCCTCCGGAATTTTTTTTAGATATGGTAATAAAACACAAGCATTTTTTTTTATCAGGAAGCTGTTTAAATCTGTCTCTTGAGAGTGTTAATTAAATTCTCTATTATTTTTTCCCTGTATCTGTTTCCCTTCGTTCACAGTACCTTAAATATGTGCTTAGTTTATGGTGAATCAGTTTAGTATAAATCTGAATAATTATAGGAATAAGTGTAAGTTAATAATAATATTAATAATAAAAGTAACTGCAGGTGAAATATTACTATCATAAAGAGTCATTAGGCTTAACTGAAACCTGTTACGTGACAGGAAGGTGCGAGTAAGGAACGCTGGCGGAGAGGGGGAGGGGAGGGGTGGAGAGGAAGAGTAGTGTGGGAGAAGAGAGGAAGAGTAGTGTGGGAGAAGAGAGGGAGAGTTGACCTAAACAGTCAAGAGTGAGTAGAGGCAGCGTGTGGGGGCCGTGCTGGACGCCTGCTGCCGGGGGTCTGGGAGAAAGTGTCGTGCGTGTCTGTGAGTCGGCGAGGGAAGGTAGGCGGACTATAGTACCTGACAAATCGTGTTATTATACTTCATCATAGCTATATTTTATATTGTACCGCGAAATACAGCACACTAGTTTTGATACGAGTTATTCATTTTCACTAATTCAAGCTTTGTATTGATTCATCTATAGTCTTACTGTTGTATGTAAAAGTTTAATGTAATTTATCAACTGGTAGTAACGTTATTAGTCATGGAATATAAAGCCGAAAATAGCCGCTCGAAAGCTGTTGGAACGACCTCAGATAACAGTTGTATACCTCTGATGTGCCCCGACTCACGCGGACTGCTGTTAGGGCGGGTTCCTATCTTAATAACTGTATATTTTAGTATTATTACCTGATTCACGCTTCGTAATATACCTCCTGTGTGTGTGTGTGTGTGTGTGTGTGTGTGTGTGTGTGTGTGTGTGTGTGTGTCCGTCCGTCCGTCCGTCCGTCCGTCCGTTAATTGCGAGAAAGTATTTTGGTCTCAAGAGAACGCTGAGAGATAATTAGCTGGAGATAAAAGGAAAAGCTCTTACTATTTCCTCCCAGGTATTTCTCAGACGTTGAGCTGAGAAGTAAGTGTGGCAGAAGCGATAACTGGGAAGTGGCGCAGCTTTCAGTAATTACCATAAAGCAACTTTTACTCTCGTCTAAGAATCGTCTTTTGTTTGTTGAGAATCTACCTGGTCAGACCCTGGCTGTATTAGGGCTTCATTAACAGGATTGGTGTTTTTCTGATGTGTGATATTGGTATAGAAGCTTATCCTCTGTTGCCTGTTGCGTCTGGACAACCATCTGATCAATAGAGAGAAAGGTGGGCAGACAGAGATGTTGATATAGTGAGACAGTCAGGTAGGCAAAGGGAGAAGCAGTATTAGACAGACGGAGCTACAAAGAGAAAATGATAGCGAGGGAGATAGACAGAGAGACAATTAGGCAGAGACTGAAACGGAGACTTACACAGACAAAGTGACAAAGTTTATCAGTGATAGGTCAGGCCTTTGTATTATGGACCAACCTGGCTGAAAGTTGAGTCAGTTTCT
This sequence comes from Homarus americanus, assembly GCF_018991925.1. Taxonomy (NCBI): domain Eukaryota; kingdom Metazoa; phylum Arthropoda; class Malacostraca; order Decapoda; family Nephropidae; genus Homarus; species Homarus americanus. The sequence continues at coordinate 7,808 of NW_024734838.1, read as the reverse complement.
CTCCCTCTCTCTCTTATACCAATTGGTACATTTTATTTTTTAAGAGAATCCATTAGATTAGAATGAATGTAGATATTTTGTGTTACTAGAGAGTTCATAAAACACACACACACACACACACACACACACACACATCATTCACAATGTACAATTAACACTATAAAGGTGGTAAAGACAGCAGAACATAGTGTAAACAAGATAATAGTCGCGTACTACAACACAGGAAATGAAATAGTACTAGTAAAGTGGAAGCAGATGCATACATAAAAGTTTATAAGAATAATTCACTACGATAATACTGGTCCAAAAGTTTCCCCCTTAACAGTATATATAGTTATAATAGTAGTTATACATTCTATCAAAATAAAGGATTTGTAAAAAATAAAAATACTGGAATGAACGTCAAAAGAAAAGAGGGAAAATAAACAAATAAATAATAATAGGAGAGTTCACACGCTGTGACAAAAATTATTTTCTTTTTACCTCGGAGATTCCCCGGTCGGCAGTGTTGCCAGGTCTTGGTGATGCAGAGAAGGTACTGTCGTCCCTGCTCAGCCCGCGCGTTGAGTTGGTTATACTGATAATATGTTTTTTAAATAAACTGTATATCAACACCACAGCCTTTAACACCTTTCAACAATTCCAGGTGTACCGTTTATTATGTGAGTCATACAGGTGTACCGTTTATTATGTGAGAATCATACAGGTGTACCGTTTATTATGTGTGACTCATACAGGTGTACCGTTTATTATGTGAGGGTCATACAAGTGTACCGTTTACTATGTGAGACTCATACAGGTGTACCGTTTATTATGTGAGGGTCATACAAGTGTACCGTTTATTATGTGAGGGTCATACAGGTGTACCGTTTATTATGTGAGACTCATACAGGTGTACCGTTTATTATGTGAGGGTCATACAAGTTTACCGTTTACTACATGAGGGTCATACAGGTGTACCGTTTACTATGCGAGAGTCATACAGGTGTACCGTTTACTATGTGAAGGTCATACAGGTGTACCGTTTATTATGCGAGACACACACAGGTGTACCGTTTACTATGCGAGGGTCATACAGGTGTACCGTTTACTATGTGAGGGTCATACAGGTGTACCGTTTACTATGTGAGGGTCATACAGGTGTACCGTTTATTATGTGAGGGTCATACAGGTGTACCGTTTACTATGTGAGTCACATAGGTGTACCGTTTATTATGTGAGGGTCATACAGGTGTACCGTTTATTATGTGAGGGTCATACAAGTGTACCGTTTACTATGTGAGGGTCATACAAGTGTACCGTTTACTATGTGAGGGTCCTACAGGTGTACCGTTTACTATGCGAGTCATACAGGTGTACCGTTTACTATGTGAGGGTCATACAGGTGTACCGTTTACTATGCGAGTCTTACAGGTGTACCGTTTACTATGTGAGGGTCATACAGGTGTACCGTTTACTATGCGAGTCATACAGGTGTATCGTTTACTATGTGAAGGTCATACAGGTGTACCGTTTATTATGTGAGACTCAATCAGGTATACCGTTTATTATGTGAGGGTCATATAGGTGTACCGTTTATTATGTGAGGGTCATACAGGTGTACTGTTTACTATGTGAGGGTCATACAGGTGTACCGTTTATTATGTGTGACTCATACAGGTATACCGTTTATTATGTGAGGGTCATGGCAGGTGTACTGTTTACTATAGTGAGGGTCATACAGGTGTACCGTTTACTATGTAGGGCTACAGGTGTACTGTTTATTGGTGAGGGTCATACAGGTGTACTCATTTATTATGTGTGAGGGCTACAGGTGTAAATGTTTATTATGTGAGGGTCGTACAGGTGTACCGTTTATTATGTGAGGTTCATACATGTGTACCGTTTATTATGTGAGGTTCATACAGGTGTACCGTTTATTATGTGAGGGTCATACAGCTGTACCGTTTATTATGTGAGGGTCATACAGGTGTACTGTTTACTATGTGAGGGTCATACAGGTGTACCGTTTATTATGTGAGGGTCATACAGGTGTACCGTTTATTATGTGAGGTTCATACAGGTGTACTGTTTACTATGTGAGGGTCATACAGGTGTACCGTTTATTATGTGAGGGTTATACAGGTGTACCGTTTATGATGTGAGGGTCATACAGGTGTACCGTTTATTATGTGAGGGTCATACAGGTGTACAGTTTATTATGTGAGGGTCATACAGGTGTACCGTTTATTATGTGAGGTTCATACAGGTGTACCGTTTATTATGTGAGGTTCATACAGGTGTACCGTTTATTATGTGAGGGTCATACAGGTGTACCGTTTGTTATGTGAGGGTCATACAGGTGTACCGTTTATTATGTGAGGTTCATACAGGTGTACCGTTTGTTATGTGGGGGTCATACAGGTGTACCGTTTATTATGTGAGGGTCATACAGGTGTACCGTTTATTGTGTGAGGTTCATACAGGTGTACCGTTTGTTATGAGAGTAGAGTTAAACATATATACTGTATATTGATCTCATTCCCTTAATTCTGTGTTGTATAAGATCCTGTGGTTAAATACTAGAGGTGAGTGGAGACCAACGACCACTGAACCCCACAGCGGGACGACCAGGGCGCCAGTAGCTGTCTGTATATTTGGTCCCAAACTTGTCAACTAATATTGGAATATATAAAAACCACGTTAGTCTGTGTTCAGTGGTAGGAGGACCCGGCGCGGCGTCACGGTACAAGACCTGCACAACACACATATAAATTCTGCCTTCCTCCCCGTTGGTTCCGAAAATAAAAAGTGACGATTTCTTTTGTGGAACAACACCAAGAAGACGTCAGGAAGTCATATTGCAATATATGAGTATAATGTCGGTGAGTGTGTGGGAAGGTTGTGGTGGTGATGGTGGCGGTGATGTTGGTGGCGGTGGTGGTGATGATGGTGGGGATGGTGGTGGTGATGGTGGCGGTGATGTTGGTGGCAGTGGGGATGATGACTTGATGGGGTGAGGTGGGTGGGTGGGTGTGTGTAGAAATCAACACACCACCATCTCCACAAAAACATTGACCGCGGCCGAACACACACACACACACACACACCTCCACAGCTTCGCCACACAATAACTAAATGTGAAGGAAAATTTTATGCTCTAATACTTAACGAAAATCTGGTAAAATTAGTATTAGAAATGTATGTATTCAGTGAAGGGTGACCAATAGGGTGTGTCATAGGAGGGAAGATCAGCTAAAACTAATGGCCCATCACTTTTTTGGTAGATTGTAGTGTATATAAACAGAAAATAATTTCAGTTTCAATATTTTGCAACCTTTTGCTAGGTAAATTTTAGCGTGAACTTTATCGAAAATCTAACGTACAGCTGCATTAGTGCATTACAATTAAATAGTGAACTTTGCTTTCTGACTTCATTATTTAACAACCCAACTAACAATATTTTTTTCTGTTTCATATTCTGATGCATTTATGCTGATAAATATTTATGATGGCTGGGCTTGTGTCAGGACGAGAACCAAAATCCAGCCATCTCAGTCACCATCTTGGTCTGGGAGAGAGCTCCTGAAGTCGGAGTTGCCTTCCACATTGAGAGATGCTTTGGAGATACGGGTGTTTTAATCAGGCAAATCAGTGAAAAAGAACCAAAGAACTTACACAAACAAAGACATTGCCAGTGATATGACCAAAGCTGTCTTGGCACAGTACACTCTGGCTAACGCTCAGTTCAAGCCTCCAGTCATAACAAGTCAGAAGAAGATTAGTGAGAGACTGTTAGCCAGTTGGGAAAAGGCAAGAAATATCTCTCTTGGGAGAGGAAAACTTGCAGTTAAGGACAGCTTTGCCAAGCAACTGGACCAGTTATTTGACATAATTACTTGCAAGTGCCCAATTGTTTTCTGTCCTGAGTTTGGATGCGATCGTGACTGTAAATCCGAGGCCCGCATCTCCTGTATTTGCAAGCGTGAACTGAAGATTCCTGTGATCGAACTGGCATTTGTCAAAGCACAGAGAGAGAAGACTGGCAGTATAAGGGCTCTCATGATTTCTAGCCAAGATATTCCGGAGTCCAAGAGACAGGAGGCTGCCACAGAGAGACAGAAGAGGGAGAAGAGTTGCTGAGGAAAAGAGACTTGAGAAGGCCCCAGGGTGAGGTAAAAAGGCCGATGATTGGAGTCAAGCTGATTAAGAGTTTAATGACTTCCCATGGCCAGATCCGAGGTTGACCAGAGAATGGTGACTTGTCCCTAACCCAGAAAAATAATGATCCCAAACCTTCCAGGCATAAGATTCGAAATAGAAAGATATCCCGAGACATACTTGGCCAGCATGCACACACACTGGTCTCAGAGAAACTGCAGAGATAGCAACAGCTGCCTGGATTGACGGTGGTTTGATAACACCTGATGATGTTCACCTGGTGATAGATCATAACAAAGTAAGGAGAGCTAAGATGAAACTTGTCAGTAACCTAGAAGAGGAGCTTGATAAGGGGATAAGAGAAAATGGAATCAATTGTTTGTTCTTTGATGGGAGAAGGGATGACACTAAAGTGTTGATGAAAGTTGGAGATTCTGACAAGTTGTTCCCTGCCATGGTGAAGGAGAAACACTACTCCTGCTGCAGTGAACCAGGAGGGAAGTATTTGTGGCATTTCACTCCAGAGAAAGATGACATCAGGAAACCAGCTGAGATAGTGGCAGATAACATTGTGAACTGGCTCAGAGAGAGGAACTGCACTGGACCCTGCAGGCCATTGGAGGACAGCACCAACACGAACACAGGGTGGCAAGTAAATAAGACAGTGGATAGAGCGGAAAAGATTGGGAGGAAGCTGGTCTGGATTAAGTTTGTGACCTCCACACCAACGAGTTGCCAATTGCAGACATCTGATCCAGGAGTTGATGGCAAGACTCTTTCAAACAACAGATGGTCTGGTCCTCTTGGCAAAGATGCTGGACTCTGCCACTGGAGTTAGAAATAAATCCGAGCTTTGAAAAATCACAAGTTGGCCTCCAATCACAGTAGGAGCTTGCACATACTGTCATTGACGACCCGGAGTACTGACCAGTACCATGGTTAAGGCTATTTGCAGTGCCATCAAAACTGGGGTCATGCCTGATAGACCTGCTTACCTGCAGATAGGTCCAGTCTCACATTCTAGGTGGCTCACAACGGCTCTCAGGTTCTGCAGAATTTGGGTCGCTCATCATAAACTGAAAGGGAACCAACTTCACAACCTGAGACTTATTGTCCAATTCATCGTGAGTGTCTACTTGCCAAATTGGTTCAACACCAAGGTCAAGTCATCGTTCTCCGAAGGTCCGGGGCATGTTCTCTTCCAGCATGAGCTCCTGAGGAGTCAGCCAAGGAAGGTTGTTCAGATTGTGCTCTGCTCCTCCCCAACACACTCTGATGTGCTCTGCTCCTCCCCAACACGCACTGATGTGCTCTGCTCCTCCCCAACACACTCTGATGTGCTCTGCTCCTCCCCAACACACACTGATGTGATCTGCTCCTCCCCAACACACACTGATGTGCTCTGCTCCTCCCCAACACACTCTGATGCGATCTGCTCCTCCCCAACACACTCTGATCTGCTCTGCTCCTCCCCAACACACTCTGATGTGATCTGCTCCTCCCCAACACACACTGATGTTTCTGCTCTCCCAACACACTCTGATAGATCTGCCTCCCCAACACACTCTGATGTGCTCTGCCTCCCCAACACACACCGGATGTGCTCTGCCTCCCCAACACTCTCTGGATGTGATCTGCTCCTCCCAACACACACTGATGTGCTCTGCCCTCCCCAACACACCCCTGATGTGATCTGCCTCCCCAACACACTCTGATGTGTTTCTGCCCTCCCAACACACACTGATACGTGCCTTTCCCCAACACACACCTGATGATCTGCCCTCCCCCAACACACTCTGAGGCTGTGTGCTCTGCTCCTCCCCCCAACACACACCGTGATGTGCTTTTACCTCCCAACACACTCTGGATGATCTGCCTCCAACACACTCTGATGTGCTCTGCTCCTCCCCAACACACACTGATGTGCTCTGCTCCTCCCCAACACACTCTGATGTGATCTGCTCCTCCCCAACACACTCTGATGTGCTCTGCTCCTCCCCAACACACTCTGATGTGCTCTGCTCCACCCCCAACACATTCTGGTGTGCTCTGCTCCTCCCCAACACACTCTGATGTGCTCTGCTCCTCCCCAACACACTCTGATGTGCTATGGTTTGCTCTGATCAGTAGCCCCACAACAGTGTTTCAGAATAAAACCCGAAACAGACGATGATGCTGATTGTGAGTCATGGAAAAGGATGACAAAATAACAAAAGAATTAGTCTCTATTTTTAACTTGGGTTCATAACAACTGGGGAGGTCCTCGCCCTTCGCCCCTCAACACTGAACACTCACCCCTTACACTTTACCCCTCACCCCTCACACTTTACCCCTCACCCTCCCCCCCTGTCATCATGCCATAGATGAGCGTGAGTGTTAGGTAAGGGCACGAAACGTGGCATGTTCTACACACACACACACACACATACACACACACAGGTAAAGTAGCGAAGAGGAACAGGTGTTGAGTCATATCTTAATTGAGACTCGTGCGAGGATCATCACCAGGTGAGGTAACACTCAAGCACCACCACACATAACACTGCACTGACTCACCCTTGATCTGTGGAGGACGGAGTGGAACTAAGTGGTAGAGATAGAGTAGAAGGAAATAAGTGGTAGGATGAAAGAGGAAGGAAGTAAGTGTCTAGGATCAATGAGGAGGGAAGTAAGTGTCTAGGATCAATGAGGAGGGAAGAAAGTGGTAGGATGAAAGAGGAGGGAAGTAAGTGTCTAGGATCAATGAGGAGGGAAGTAAGTGTCTAGGATCAATGAGGAGGGAAGAAAGTGGGAGGATGAAAGAGGAAGGAAGTAAGTGCTAGGATGGAAGAGGAGGGAAGTAAGTGGTAGGATGAAAGAGGAGGGAAGTAAGTGTCTAGGACCAATGAGGAGGGAAGTAAGTGTCTAGGATCAATGAGGAGGGAAGAAAGTGGTAGGATGAAAGAGGAAGGAAGTAAGTGTCTAGAATGGAAAAGGAGGGAAGTAAGTGGTAGGATGAAAGAGGAAGGAAGTAAGTGCTAGGATGAAAGAGGAGGGAAGTAAGTGGTAGGATGGAAGAGGAGGGAAGTAAGTGGTAGGATGGAAGAGGAAAGAAGACGAAAGATAATTGGATTGAATGGGATAATGGCAGGAAAAGTGGGGTGAGGAGCAGGAAATTGAGAGAGAGAGAGGAAAGGGAAGGGAGAGATAAGGTAACAAGATGGACACTGGAATGATTAAGGAGGGAAGGAGGGGTTAGGGTAATGGAGGTGAGGAGAGGTTAGGGTGATGGAGGTGAGGAGAGGTTAGGGTGATGGAGGTGAGGAGAAGTTAGGGTGATGGAGGTGAGGAGAAGTTAGGGTGATGGAGGTGAGGAGAGGTTAGGGGTGGATGGGAGGTAAAGGAGAGAAGTGATGGAGGTGGGGAGGGAGAGGTTAGGGGTGATGGAGGCAGGAGAGGCAAGGTGATGGAGGTGAGGAGAGGTTAGGGTGATGGAGGTGAGGAGAGGTTAGGGTGATGGAGGTGAGGAGAGGTTAGGGTAGTGGAGGTGAGGAGAGGTTAGGGTAATGGAGGTGAGGAGAGGTTAGGGTGATGGAGGTGAGGAGAGGTTAGGGTGATGGAGGTGAGGAGAGGTTAGGGTGATGGAGGTGAGGAGAGGTTAGGGTGGTGGAGGTGAGGAGAGGTTAGGG
>NW_024734837.1:0-20837 GCF_018991925.1 Homarus americanus | reverse complement strand
TGCCGGGATCATTGATAAAGATGTGTAGGTTGATATCGTCTTGGTCGGCGCCGGGGTGCAGGCACGTGGGATCTACAAGAGACAGTAGTGTGTGGTGTGATCCAATTTTCGTAATTTGTGGATGCTTGACCACCTCCCTGACGACGCCATAGAGCATTCTCTTTTTCATTTCAAGCCTACACTCCCAAATTGTTATTATATTTCTGTAGGGCAGTGGACTGGTGTGGGAGGGGACATAAAAAATTCGTACACTGCCTTCCATTCCCACGTACAAGGAGCTTTCTTGCCTATATCCCCATATCATGAGCCATTGGTCTTCTTGTATCTTCTTAAGATGCTCATCTACACCAAGGGCCAAGTCTTCATGGAACATCACTTCCAATGCACTGCCCATTTCTTCAGTTGGGGTGACTTCTCTTAACATCACCATAAGTTGCGGTGTTCCGTCTACCACTTTATAGCTTCCAGTCGATATTAGCCATCCAATGAACACCGCAGTATTTGTTGGTTGCTTGCCTTTCTTCAACTCCGTGTGAACCCTGTTAGGAGGCAGGTGGTCTCTTATTTCCCCCAATGAGAGCTCCGCCACCATGATGGCTTGCACATTAGGCTCCTTGGTAACAATATCACCTTGAGTTGCCATTTAAGTTAGCTGAACACCACACACCACCACTACGCTCCGATCCTTGAGTACAGCCGGGCCACACACAGGAACCTCACCCCCTCTATCTGTTTCAAACGATATTCAGTGGTTTCAAGACTGAACTTTGTCATAATTAACTGTAAAGCTCTCTCTGTCTATGTCACACCATACGTATGTTTTGTGTTCAAATTGTTTCCAGTTTCGTCAACATAGATGCGGTGTTGTTGGAGCCCTTTCTCGTACTATATACAGCTAGACCCCGACTTACGACGGGTTTAGGGACCCAAATCCAGGTCGTAAGTCCGACATAGATAACAATTTTTTTTTTTTTTTAATAAAAAATCTACAATGAAATACAGTACAGTAAAAGTAATGAATAATGAGGAATGGATACAGTACAGTGAAAGTAATAAATAATAAGGAATGGATACAGTGTGACTGAGCACTTACCTTTAATGTTGTCAGCTGAATGCACATGGGGCCCCCATAATTTTCTAATTATACATGAAGACTACATTAACTGGAAACGTTTCGGTATAGAAAATGCGTGTCATTTGAAAAAAAAAATAAATAAAAAATATTAATAAAAAATCTGCGGCGGTCGTAGGTCGTAGCAGTCGTAAGTCGGGGTCTAGCTGTATAGTGAGCATACTGCACAAGAGCATCTTTCACTGCACGCGAATTCCGGTCTTGAGGTATATTTGTACATTTCTTTACACTTATCATATGCCATCTAATGCGCTTGCCACTGTAGCATCACATACCTGCAGCCTTGAAAGGAAGGTGTCTCGCAGTGCCTGGTTTAGTTCCTTTAAGATGATTGTCGGGACTTCCTCGATCATCATCACCAGGAAGTTCAGGGATTCGTCATCAATTGTCTCCCTGCACGGTCACGGGGGTCGTCTACAGGTCCCTTTCTCTGATAATTTCTTGCAATGCCAAAAGCGGTTGTTCTCTTAATACCAAGGTCAGCAGTGGTGATGAGAAAATCCTTGTTTGTCTCGTATTTTGCAATAATCCTTCTCTTATCCTCCTCCGATATACGGTTGTTGCGACTGACTCGCATGTTAAGTGTAATTGTCTCTGGCAGTATCATCTGTCTGACTATTTTGACTATTGTCTCGTCTATTCTTTTATTGATGTGAGGGGGCGGATTCTTGGGCTTGCCGCCAATGTGAGGGGGCTGGTTCCCTCTCCTTTTCTACACCACCCTCATCTTACTTACTTCTCTTAGTTCTTACTCTTACTTAGTTCCGTCACCTATTCTTTGGTAGCATGGACATTCTTTTGGTAGCCTGGGCATTCTTTTGGTAGCGTGGTTGAGGGTCTAGGCACGTGAGTATGGTAATTTTGGTATCAAGTCAATTGGATGGAAATAAAGGTAAAATACTGTGGGAGAAATGAATACATCTAGAATTACTCTAAAAACAAGTTTATTAATATGCAATCAATGGGGGAAAAGATATTGTATAAATCATATAATTTCCAGGCTCACCTCCTGGGCTTAGTGCAAACTCAGTACCTTCTTCTTTACTCTTACTCACAACATTACTGGTGGTGCATTACATGGCACTCATTGTAGATTATTCAACATATACGTAAACAATGACTCTAGTATATGCAGGGGTCCACTACCCAACCTGGGATAATTATTTCCAACTAATTATCCCTCACATACATGTTACACCATTCTCTGGACATTCACTTCCAAGGAGTAACCCAGGGCAGAACACTAGGGCCCACGACCTTTGTTATTGTGGGGTAGCCAGACACATGGCGGGTCTGGGGTCGGGCCCAACGAAGCCGTGGGGCACATTAATCAGGCCGCATCGGTGCCATCTTTTCATATATGATCCCGGCTGGACATCTAGTACATCCGAGGCCGTTGTAGGATGGTAGAGCGATTCAAGCACCACAATGGGATGTTTAGCAGGTGTAGTTGACCCACTGGGTGATGGATTAGTTCTTTTGGTGGGATGATCACGGCCACCCTGCACCCTGGCAGTGTCCTGCACCCTGGCAGTGTCCTGCACCCTGGCAGTGTCCTGCACCCTGCCACTGTCCTGCACCCTGACAGTGTCCTGCACCCTGGCACTGTCCTGCACCCTGGCACTGCCCTGCACCCTGGCACTGCCCTGCACCCTGACAGTGTCCTGCACCCTGCCACTGTCCTAATAATCTGCCCTCTCTCCACAGTGCCGTGGAGCTTTACTTTGCCGGGATCATTGATAAAGATGTGTAGGATGATATCGTCTTGGTCGGCGCCGGGGTGCAGGCACGTGGGATCTACAAGAGACAGTAGTGTGTGGTGTGATCCAATTTTCGTAATTTGTGGATGCTTGACCACCTCCCTGACGACGCCGTAGAGCATTCTCTTTTTCATTTCAAGCCTACACTCCCAAATTGTTATTATATTTCTGTAGGGCAGTGGACTGGTGTGGGAGGGGACATAAAAAATTCGTACACTGCCCTCCATTCCCACGTACAAGGAGCTTTCTTGCCTATATCCCCATATCATGAGCCATTGGTCTTCTTGTATCTTCTTAAGATGCTCATCTACACCAAGGGCCAAGTCTTCATGGAACATCACTTCCAATGCACTGCCCATTTCTTCAGTTGGGTTGACTTCTCTTAACATCACCTTAAGTTGCGGTGTTCCGTCTACCACTTTATAGCTTCCAGTCGATATTAGCCATCCAATAAACACCGCAGTATTTGTTGGTTGCTTGCCTTTCTTCAACTCCGTGTGAACCCTGTTAGGAGGCAGGTGGTCCCTTATTTCCCCCAATGAGAGCTGCACCACCATGATGGCTTGCACATTAGGCTCCATGGTAACAATATCACCTTGAGTTGCCATGTTAAGTTAGCTGAACACCACACACCACCACTACGCTCCGATCCTTGAGTACAGCCGGGCCACACACAGGAACCTCACCCCCTCTATCTGTTTCAAACGATATTCAGTGGTTTCAAGACTGAACTTTGTCATAATTAACTGTAAAGCTCTCTCTGTCTATGTCACACCATACGTATGTTTTGTGTACAAATTGTTTCCAGTTTCGTCAACATAGATGCGGTGTTGTTGGAGCCCTTTCTCGTACTATATACAGCTAGACCCGACTTACGACGGGGTTAGGGACCCAAATCCAGGTCGTAAGTCTGACATAGATAACAATTTTTTTTTTTTTCTAATAAAAAAATCTACAATGAAATACAGTACAGTAAAAGTAATGAATAATGAGGAATGGATACAGTACAGTGAAAGTAATAAATAATAAGGAATGGATACAGTGTGACTGAGCACTTACCTTTAATGTTGTCAGCTGAATGCACATGGGGCCCCCATAATTTTCTAATTATACATGAAGACTACATTAACTGGAAACGTTTCGGTATAGAAAATGCGTGTCATTTGAAAAAAAAATAAGTAAATAAAAAATATTAATAAAAAATCTGCGGTGGTCGTAAGTCGTAGCAGTCGTAAGTCGGGGTCTAGCTGTATAGTGAGCATACTGCACAAGAGCATCTTTCACTGCACGCGAATTCCGGTCTTGAGGGATATTTGTACATTTCTTTACACTTATCATATGCCATCTAATGCGCTTGCCACTGTAGCATCACATACCTGCAGCCTTGAAAGGAAGGTGTCTCGCAGTGCCTGGTTTAGTTCCTTTAAGATGATTGTCGGGACTTCCTCGATCATCATCACCAGGAAGTTCAGGGATTCGTCATCAATTGTCTCCCTGCACGGTCACGGGGGTCGTCTACAGGTCCCTTTCTCTGATAATTTCTTGCAATGCCAAAAGCGGTTGTTCTCTTAATGCCAAGGTCAGCAGCGGTGATGAGAAAATCCTTGTTTGTCTCGTATTTTGCAATAATCCTTCTCTTATCCTCCTCCGATATACGGTTGTTGCGACTGACTCGCATGTTAAGTGTAATTGTCTCTGGCAGTATCATCTGTCTGACTATTTTGACTATTGTCTCGTCTATTCTTTTATTGATGTGAGGGGGCGGATTCTTGGGCTTGCCACCAATGTGAGGGGGCCGGTTCCCTCTCCTTTTCTACACCACCCTCATCTTACTTACTTCTCTTAGTTCTTACTCTTACTCAGTTCCGTCACCTATTCTTTGGTAGCATGGACATTCTTTTGGTAGCCTGGGCATTCTTTTGGTAGCATGGTCGAGGGTCTAGGCACGTGAGTATGGTAATTTTGGTATCTGGTCACTTGGATGGAAATAAAGGTAAAATACTGTGGGAGAAATGAATACATCTAGAATTACTCTAAAAACAAGTTTATTAATATGCAATCAATGGGGGAAAAGATATTGTATAAATCATATAATTTCCAGGCTCACCTCCTGGGCTTAGTGCAAACTCAGTACCTTCTTCTTTACTCTTACTCACAACATTACTGGTGGTACATTACATGGCACTCATTGTAGATTATTCAACATATACGTAAACAATGACCCTAGTATATGCAGGGGTCCACTACCCAACCTGGGATAATTATTTCCAACTAATTATCCCTCACATACATGTTACACCATTCTCTGGACATTCACTTCCAAGGAGTAACCCAGGGCAGAACACTAGGGCCCACGACCTTTGTTATTGTGGGGTAGCCAGACACATGGCGGGTCTGGGGTCGGGCCCAACGAAGCCGTGGGGCACATTAATCAGGCCGCATCGGTGCCATCTTTTCATATATGATCCCGGCTGGACATCTAATACATCCGAGGCCGTTGTAGGATGGTAGAGCGATTCAAGCACCACAATGGGATGTTTAGCAGGTGTAGTCGACCCACTGGGTGATGGATTAGTTCTTTTGGTGGGATGATCACGGCCACCCTGCAACCTGGCACTGTCCTGCACCCTGACAGTGTCCTGCACCCTGGCACTGTCCTGCACCCTGGCACTGTCCTGCACCCTGGCACTGTCCTGCACCCTGGCACTGTCCTGCACCCTGGCACTGCCCTGCACCCTGGCACTACCCTGCACCCTGACAGTGTCCTGCACCCTGCCACTGTCCTAATAATCTGCCCTCTCTTCACAGTGCCGTGGAGCTTTACTTTGCCGGGATCATTGATAAAGATGTGTAGGATGATATCGTCTTGGTCGGCGCCGGGGTGCAGGCACGTGGGATCTACAAGAGACAGTAGTGTGTGGTGTGATCCAATTTTCGTAATTTGTGGATGCTTGACCACCTCCCTGACGACGCCGTAGAGCATTCTCTTTTTCATTTCAAGCCTACACTCCCAAATTGTTATTATATTTCTGTAGGGCAGTGGACTGGTGTGGGAGGGGACATAAAAAATTCGTACACTGCCCTCCATTCCCACGTACAAGGAGCTTTCTTGCCTATATCCCCATATCATGAGCCATTGGTCTTCTTGTATTCTTAAGATGCTCATCTACACCAAGGGCCAAGTCTTCATGGAACATCACTTCCAATGCACTGCCCATTTCTTCAGTTGGGTTGACTTCTCTTAACATCACCTAAGTTGCGGTGTTCCGTCTACCACTTTATAGCTTCCAGTCGATATTAGCCATCCAATAAACACCGCAGTATTTGTTGGTTGCTTGCCTTTCTTCAACTCCGTGTGAACCCTGTTAGGAGGCAGGTGGTCCCTTATTTCCCCCAATGAGAGCTCCGCCACCATGATGGCTTGCACATTAGGCTCCATGGTAACAATATCACCTTGAGTTGCCATGTTAAGTTAGCTGAACACCACACACCACCACTACGCTCCGATCCTTGAGTACAGCCGGGCCACACACAGGAACCTCACCCCCTCTATCTGTTTCAAACGATATTCAGTGGTTTCAAGACTGAACTTTGTCATAATTAACTGTAAAGCTCTCTCTGTCTATGTCACACCATACGTATGTTTTGTGTACAAATTGTTTCCAGTTTCGTCAACATAGATGCGGTGTTGTTGGAGCCCTTTCTCGTACTATATACAGCTAGACCCGACTTACGACGGGGTTAGGGACCCAAATCCAGGTCGTAAGTCTGACATAGATAACAATTTTTTTTTTTTTTTTAATAAAAAAATCTACAATGAAATACAGTACAGTAAAAGTAATGAATAATGAGGAATGGATACAGTACAGTGAAAGTAATAAATAATAAGGAATGGATACAGTGTGACTGAGCACTTACCTTTAATGTTGTCAGCTGAATGCACATGGGGCCGGTCTAGGACAACTGGCCGCCGCCATCTGGCCGTAGCCCAACTGGCCGCGGGAAACTCGCCGCGGCCGACTGGCCGCCATATGGAACTTTTTGTTGACAAAATTGATGAAAGTGTGATAAAAAAAAAGAGGATTAAAATTTCTTTATGAAGTACTTTATTGGAATAAAATAATAAAAGATACCCGGTACATATGCAAAAATCTATGAAAAGTTATGTTGTTAGTAAAATTATTGTTGGTAAAAAATAAGTATGCTAAAATGTCTTTATTGATTAAAAAAAAACAAGATTCAACTGCAAAAATCTATGAAAAGTTATGGGCAATTCTCCTAAGATATTCTACAAGATTTCGACTCAAATGTCCTGACAATTGCTTTAATTCTTTCATCTGCTTGTCTGTATTTCTTCAACTTGACAGGTGGCTCTTGCCCTGCGATCAGCTGCTCGTAATATAGGTCTCTTCCACGTTGGACTGTTTTCAAACCATCAATAAATTTCCAAACAGTAGGATGTTGCATTCCAAGTTCATTTTGCAGTCTTCGATGAGCAGCTTCTGCGTGATTGTTTGTCCTGTCTTCGTCATTTAAGGAGCGTTCATAAACGTTCCACATTTCCTGTGGAAAAAGTGGAGCACGTCTGCCATTACCCCTTCTGTTTCTTCTGCCAACATAGTTGTCCTCAAACCAATCAAGAAGTACTTGTAGTTCATCTGGTAGCTCATCAGCGAGATTTTCAATTGCTTCAGTCATATATTCCACTGGTACAAATGCCAGGGCACTGATCATTTTAGCTCTCAAAGCAAAATCTGCATCATTATTGTATTGTCTAGAAAGTCCAGAGGATGTAAGTCTTTTATGTAAATTTTGTGTCAGATGAAAAAAACATCCCCTAATTTCAGCAGTTGGAAAATGTTCCTGAAGACTTTTGAAATTTGCCACCTCAAAATCACAGTAGATTGCTTCAGGATGGCATTCGGGTTGAATTTCTAGAATCATACTAAATAATTTGTCATAGGTGGAACGTAATTTATTTGGAAGTAGGGCATATAGGACTGGATGAATACCTCCATGCATTTCTGCAAGAATGACAAACACCTGGGAAAAAAGGGGAGGTGTAATTTTGAACGTTCCATCAACAAAGAATTTTTTGGATTCCTTCAGTAAAGTTTTATTTCTTTGCCTTCCGAATATAATAATTCTGCATGTCGCATCACCACTGTCACCAAGAAGAAAATTTTCTGATTCATAAGTTCGAAAATCACCATCAATCACCAGGTTTTCTAGATTAGTAGGATTAGCAGGATATGCTCTGACCTCCTTTCTTTTCCTTCGCACAAGTTTGCGTAGAGCACCGTGAGTGGGCAGGACTCCTTGACATGCTTGTGTCAGATTTCCTACACATTCGTTGATAACTTGATTAGTTTGTTCCACCGTTTCAGCAGCCCGAGATTTTAACTTCGTAATAGTTTCTTGCTTTACCACTTGAGCTGCGTCAGCTGCGTGTGAATGAACACTGATAAATTTGACAATTTCTCCATCCTTTACATGAACTCTTGCTTTGCACTGCCGCCTCTTTTCACATCTCCAAAATTCTGTGACTTGATCAGCACCGACTTTGTCAAAAATATAGATATATCCATCGCTTGTAAACTTTCCTTTCCCTCGCTGTGACAGATTCGCTGATGCCATTCTCGAAGGGGGTTGACACGTACTGAATATAATTTTCCGTTACACCTCCCTTTATATTCGGATTATAGTTGGGTCCGACCTGAGTCGGGCGAGTCTGACCTGAGTGTGTCCGGGGTCCGACCTGAGTGACGCAGAAGCTGTTGAATGTTTAGAAATTATTCAGGATAATTTTCTGTATCAACACGTACTAGAACCAACTAGGGGAACAACATATTAAATCTCGTTTTCAGTAATAGGGAAATTACAATTTCAAATTTGGAGAATTAAAAAATTTTTCTTTATTTCAGAGCAGCAGATTTTGAAGGATTAAGACCTCAGCTGTCAGCTGAGGTCTGGGAAGGGATTACAAATTGCCATAGGACAGGTCTAATCGCAGGTAGTGGATTAACCCAGGGATGAGGTCATAGATGGGGGAACAGACAGGGTTGGGTTATGACCATTCTCCGAGGCCGTTGTAGGATGGTAGAGCGATTCAAGCACCACAATGGGATGTTTAGCAGGTGTAGTCGACCCACTGGGTGATGGATTAGTTCTTTTGGTGGGATGATCACGGCCACCCTGCAACCTGGCACTGTCCTGCACACTGCAGTGTCCTGCACCCTGGCACTGTCCTGCACCCTGACACTGTCCTGCACCCTGGCACTGTCCTGCACCCTGGCACTGTCCTGCACCCTGACAGTGTCCTGCACCCTGCCACTGTCCTAATAATCTGCCCTCTCTCCACAGTGCCGCGGAGCTTTACTTTGCCGGGATCATTGATAAAGATGTGTAGGATGATATCGTCTTGGTCGGCGCCGGGGTGCAGGCACGTGGGATCTACAAGAGACAGTAGTGTGTGGTGTGATCCAATTTTCGTAATTTGTGGATGCTTGACCACCTCCCTGACGACGCCGTACAGCATTCTCTTTTTCATTTCAAGCCTACACTCCCAAATTGTTATTATATTTCTGTAGGGTAGTGGACTGGTGTGGGAGGGGACATAAAAAATTCGTACACTGCCTTCCATTCCCACGTACAAGGAGCTTTCTTGCCTATATCCCCATATCATGAGCCATTGGTCTTCTTGTATCTTCTTAAGATGCTCATCTACACCAAGGGCCAAGTCTTCATGGAACATCACTTCCAATTCACTGCCCATTTCTTCAGTTGGGTTGACTTCTCTTAACATCACCTTAAGTTGCGGTGTTCCGTCTACCACTTTATAGCTTCCAGTCGATATTAGCCATCCAATAAACACCGCAGTATTTGTTGGTTGCTTGCCTTTCTTCAACTCCATTTGAACCCTGTTAGGAGGCAGGTGGTCCCTTATTTCCCCCAATGAGAGCTCCGCCACCATGATGGCTTGCACATTAGGCTCCATGGTAACAATATCACCTTGAGTTGCCATGTTAAGTTAGCTGAACACCACACACCACCACTACGCTCCGATCCTTGAGTACAGCCGGGCCACACACAGGAACCTCACCCCCTCTATCTGTTTCAAACTATATTCAGTGGTTTCAAGACTGAACTTTGTCATAATTAACTGTAAAGCTCTCTCTGTCTGTCACACCATACGTATGTTTTGTGTACAAATTGTTTCCAGTTTCGTCAACATAGATGCGGTGTTGTTGGAGCCCTTTCTCGTACTATATACAGTTAAGACCCGACTTGCGACGGGGTTAGGGACCCAAATCCAGGTAGTAAGCCCGACATAGATAAAAATTATTATTATTTTTTTTTAATAAAAAATCTACAATGAAATACAGTACAGTAAAAGTAATGAATAATGAGGAATGGATACAGTACAGTGAAAGTAATAAATAATAAGGAATGGATGCAGTGTGACTGAGCACTTACCTTTAATGTTGTCAGCTGAATGCACATGGGGCCCCCATAATTTTCTAATTATACATGAAGACTACATTAACTGGAAACGTTTCGGTATAGAAAATGCGTGTCATTTGAAAACAATAAAATAAATAAATAAAAAATATTAATAAAAAATCTGCGGCGGTCGTAAGTCGTAGCAGTCGTAAGTCGGGGTCTAGCTGTATAGTGAGCATACTGCACAAGAGCATCTTTCAGTGCACGCGAATTCCGGTCTTGAGGGATATTTGTGCATTTCTTTACACTTATCATATGCCATCTAATGCGCTTGCCACTGTAGCATCACATACCTGCAGCCTTGAAAGGAAGGTGTCTCGCAGTGCCTGGTTTAGTTCCTTTAAGATGATTGTCGGGACTTCCTCGATCATCATCACCAGGAAGTTCAGGGATTCGTCATCAATTGTCTCCCTGCACGGTCACGGGGGTCGTCTACAGGTCCCTTTCTCTGATAATTTCTTGCAATGCCAAAAGCGGTTGTTCTCTTAATGCCAAGGTCAGCAGCGGTGATGAGAAAATCCTTGTTTGTCTCGTATTTTGCAATAATCCTTCTCTTATCCTCCTCCGATATACGGTTGTTGCGACTGACTCGCATGTTAAGTGTAATTGTCTCTGGCAGTATCATCTGTCTGACTATTTTGACTATTGTCTCGTCTATTCTTTTATTGATGTGAGGGGGCGGATTCTTGGGCTTGCCGCCAATGTGAGGCGGCCGGTTCCCTCTCCTTTTCTACACCACCCTCATCTTACTTACTTCTCTTAGTTCTTACTCTTACTCAGTTCCGTCACCTATTCTTTGGTAGCATGGACATTCTTTTGGTAGCCTGGGCATTCTTTTGGTAGCATGGTCGAGGGTCTAGGCACGTGAGTATGGTAATTTTGGTATCAAGTCACTTGGATGGAAATAAAGGTAAAATACTGTGGGAGAAATGAATACATCTAGAATTCCTCTAAAAACAAGTTTATTAATATGCAATCAATGGGGGAAAAGATATTGTATAAATCATATAATTTCCAGGCTCACCTCCTGGGCTTAGTGCAAACTCAGTACCTTCTTCTTTACTCTTACTCACAATATTACTGGTGGTACATTACATGGCACTCATTGTAGATTATTCAACATATACGTAAACAATGACCCTAGTATATGCAGGGGTCCACTACCCAACCTGGGATAATTATTTCCAACTAATTATCCCTCACATACATGTTACACCATTCTCTGGACATTCACTTCCAAGGAGTAACCCAGGGCAGAACACTAGGGCCCACGACCTTTGTTATTGTGGGGTAGCCAGACACATGGCGGGTCTGGGGTCGGGCCCAACGAAACCTTGGGGCACATTAATCAGGCCGCATCGGTGCCATCTTTTCATATATGATCCCGGCTGGACATCTAATACATCCGAGGCCGTTGTAGGATGGTAGAGCGATTCAAGCACCACAATGGGATGTTTAGCAGGTGTAGTCGACCCACTGGGTGATGGATTAGTTCTTTTGGTGGGATGATCACGGCCACCCTGCAACCTGGCACTGTCCTGCACCCTGACAGTGTCCTGCACCCTGACAGTGTCATGCACCCTGGCACTGTCCTGCACCCTGCCACTGTTCTGCACCCTGGCACTGTCCTGCACCCTGACAGTGTCCTGCACCCTGGCACTGCCCTGCACCCTGGCACTGCCCTGCACCCTGACAGTGTCCTGCACCCTGCCACTGTCCTAATAATCTGCCCTCTCTCCACAGTGCCGTGGAGCTTTACTTTGCCGGGATCATTGATAAAGATGTGTAGGATGATATCGTCTTGGTCGGCGCCGGGGTGCAGGCACGTGTGATCTACAAGAGACAGTAGTGTTTGGTGTGATCCAATTTTCGTAATTTGTGGATGCTTGACCACCTCCCTGACGATGCCGTAGAGCATTCTCTTTTTCATTTCAAGCCTACACTCCCAAATTGTTATTATATTTCTGTAGGGCAGTGGACTGGTGTGGGAGGGGACATAAAAAATTCGTACACTGCCCTCCATTCCCACGTACAAGGAGCTTTCTTGCCTATATCCCTATATCATGAGCCATTGGTCTTCTTGTATCTTAAGATGCTCATCTACACCAAGGGCCAAGTCTTCATGGAACATCACTTCCAATGCACTGCCCATTTCTTCAGTTGGGTTGACTTCTCTTAACATCACCTTAAGTTGCGGTGTTCCGTCTACCACTTTATAGCTTCCAGTCGATATTAGCCATCCAGTAAACACCGCAGTATTTGTTGGTTGCTTGCCTTTCTTCAACTCCGTGTGAACCCTGTTAGGAGGCAGGTGGTCCCTTATTTCCCCCAATGAGAGCTCTGCCACCATGTTGGCTTGCACATTAGGCTCCATGGTAACAATATCACCTTGAGTTGCCATGTTAAGTTAGCTGAACACCACACACCACCACTACGCTCTGATCCTTGAGTACAGCTGGGCCACACACAGGAACCTCACCCCCTCTATCTGTTTCAAACGATATTCAGTGGTTTCAAGACTGAACTTTGTCATAATTAACTGTAAAGCTGTCTATGTCTATGTGTAATGCATAAAGGAGTAGTATATCATTAGCTAAGTCATCTGATTGGTCAAATGGATCTTATGATGGAATAAAATCAGTTGGGGCATTACTGTATTCCTCTCTTACTTGAAGTGATTCCTCATTTGTTGATGATTTCTCTCAACTTTCTCAAGTTTTCTCGGGCATCTCATCCGTTTCAAATTATAAAGGATTAAAAGATGAAAAAAAATAGGATGTTGTCCCACATCATTGTCTAAGTCATCTTTTGCATGAGGTGAATTAATAACATTTGGGGTACAGGGAGTTCTGCTATAACGCGTGTTTTGATAACGCGAATTTGCTCTAACGCGATTTATGAATTCGGAACAATATTTGTATAACGCGAACGCTTGTTTGCTATAACGCGATTTTTGCTTACTATTTCTCCAATTTTGTGGTATTAACTGTGAATATGGTAAAGAAGAATATCTCCAAAAAGCGCTCTGATGATAGAATTCCCGGTGATTATCGTAAAAGAAAGGATATAACACTTGAAGAGAAGCTCAATGTTATCAACCTCAAAATCACCCTTCTCCCCTATCAAGTTACATTCATATTTTTTCAAGGTAAAGTGTTAAATTTACTGTATGATTTCATTATTAGATATGAATGTAACATTTATTTAGACTGTGCTATCCTTTGTGTTAGGCTAAATACTAAATTTTTTCGATTTCGAGTAATCTGCACCTAACCCTATTTTCTCCATAAGCCCTGTTATTTCTATTACGCGATTTTCTATAACACGATATTTTACAAGAACACAATTATCGCGTTATAGCAGAACTACCTGTATTGATGTTTTGCTTACTTACTTTAATTGATGTCTCAGTTCTTTGTGGTTTCTCTGAATTTTGTAAAAGTTCCTCAGCTATTTTGTCTTCCATTTCTGAAGTACTATGCAGCGTTGTTTGTTCACTGATTTCTAGTGTCTCAGATTAAAATTGGTGTGGCATCATCTAGGCAGTTATCCCCAAGTCAAGTTGCATGATAGAGTTACTCATCAAACCATTTATTATTTTCACTAAACATTGAGCTGTAGGTGAATCACGGTTTCCTCCAGTGTCGTGATCCCAATATCCTTTATACCTGGGGAGTGAAACCTACCCCAAGTTATCATCAAATAAAGGAACAAACAGGGAACACGGCAATAATTATCCCCACAAAAACCGACTCAACTGAATGTACTTGAATAAATAAGAATAAGTTGGAGTAAGTGAGTCACAAATGGGAAGATAATTAAATAATTGAATTTTTGTTCTTAAAGGAGTACTGTCTAGCAACCATGAAATTTAAGGGAATAAGTGATTGAATATTAAAATAAGAGCGATGCCGGAAGGGTGAAAATATACCGTTAAGGAGTTGGATCAAATGAATACTACTTTACATTAACTATATTAAACACAGACATTACAATATATACACAGCAATCACAACCAACTGGTTATTTCCTACCAAATAGGAGATTCCTTAACACCAGGATCCCTTCCTAAGCCAAACTTAACGTACCACTAATTACCAGATACCACTAGGGTATTGTAGATGACTGAACAAGGCATGTCTGTACTGGGCAAGTGTCAGGCTAGAGTCGGTGTGGACACGTCCTGCCTATACCACGGTTTACTAGAGAGAGAAAGAGAGTGAGTCTGGCCACACAGAATGAGTGAGTAGCGTCTTAGCTCACGTGACCCAGGACAGTTGCCAAATAGTCTATAACTAATTAATACTACTCTTGGTTTGACTTAACAGAGTAACACAAATTATGCATATTAATGACATACAAAGATGTACAATTAACCTAAGTAACTAAAAAACAACAATAAGATAATAGTAAAAATAACAAGTTAATAATAGCTTGTGTGGAGTGGAGGCGTAAACAGATACTACACAACATGCGTGTTCCTAAGAGTTACAGGCACGTGACATCCAGCATCTCTGATACTGCTAAATAGATTTTCTAAAGAATCCTGGTTTAACCTATTGGTCAGTAGGTATTACGTATAGTTATAATTATTATGTAACATCAAGCTGTAGTGATCTCCAACTAGCTATGTTTAATTTCCATCCAGCAACACCTGGAATAAAACTATATGTCCCTATTTTCCAGGGATTGATCCAAGACTGAAATTCAATTTAATTTTCTCTGTGATTATTTTCTGCACTGATGACACACTTGCTACCTTTAAAGTGGTAGAGCTATTTATTGAATGTATCAGTGTAGCCATATTATTAATCAAATGTATAGTTTGTGAAGCTTCATTTGGTAATGCCCCTAACTCTCTATAGGTATGTATCCCTGCAGCAACACTTCTGCTAAAACTCTGTGAAACTAAACAAAAGAATGGCAATATATGTTTTGTGCTGAGCCTTGGAGCAAGGTATAGGCACATGGAGCTACAGTATCTCTTGTTATAATAATCTTGTTTGTACTTCCACTTTTCAATTTTATCAATGATTGCAAAATTATACTTCATTAAATTTTGTACAATTTTAAGGAGATGTATAGCATGTTACAAATACAGTAGGTTCTCAAATTGTGCGAGTTTTTATTTTGACGTTTTTTATTTTGACAAAAAAAAAACACTACACATTTTCAAATTTCGACGGGTTTGAGCGGCCTGCCAACGTTCAGACATGCACAATCGTGTAAACTGTCATTTTTCTTGTGTACAAAAGATTCATTCTTGTTTATTACTGAATGTCTTTTTTGATTGAATTAATGTTTGTATGCAAAATGAACAATACAATTCGTTAATAATACGTAGAATACTAAAACGCACGAGGAGACGAGACGGCATTGTTTTTGTTATTGTTTACAAAACCAGTGACTGACTGGTTCTACATATAAAACTGAAGAGAATAAGACCCTGGTTGTAGCTGTAGTAAAATTAATTGGTTGTTTTAAGTAATGCTATTTAATGTTAATAAATGGAACATTGGAAGTAGCTAACCATTAATGGTAAAGAAAAATGTGAGATCGCGTATGTAAGTGAGCACATGTAAAAACATATCGTCATTACTCTACATAAGAATATGAAAGCAACACTTATTTACTCTTTATATGTTTTAATTTGTGTTTCTGAATTTAAAATAAAAATGCTACCCACCAGTGGTGGTTAAGTTGAAAACATAAGGACAGCCAATGTTGTTGTGTGTGTTTTTACTTGGATGACAAAGTTGCCAAGTCATCGGGTTCAACTCTAGCTGAAGCTGTAGAACATAAAAACTTTCTGTGATGTTTTTAGTTTTTATTTAACTTTATCTGTGTTATTTTTGTTGGTTTATTAGGATGTTGCTTCATTACAGGTGTAGTAATTCGCCCAAAAAGTAGGGTAAATAAAGCAACATTTAGCCAAACATCGAAAGTACCAGACGCAAATTAATTTTCTCCATGGGAAGTTGTATTTAAATTTAGACCATTTGAATTTTGCGAGGTTTTTTACAGTGTAAATGGTGTCCTAATATGAGAGCCTACTGTATACCTTTTGCTCATTATGTTCTATGTGTGGGTGAAATGTTTAGTTAAGAATATACACTTGTATTTGTAGCATCCTCATCAGAAATGACTGATTAATCCTGTGTCTTTCAACTTTGTCAAACAATCTAATATCATTGGCTAAAGGATACCTGGCTTAATGCTCTTATTGAAGAAATAACACCTCAAAGTTTGTTTCTGTTTGGAAGCTAAAACCTTTTGCTATAAACACCATCACATATGTGCTGTTTTACCTGATTCTCCATATTCTCCTAAATTCTTCTACATTACCTTTACTGATGTTATTCCTTCCTTTAATGATACAAGACTCCACAAACTTTATCTTGTTTTGTTATATTTTGAGCCTTTGTTTTGAAAAGGCCAAAAAGAGACTGATTCCAACCAACATTAAAACTAATTCGTTGTAACCAATATCTGAGTATGTGTGTGGAGTGGGAAGGACAATAAATTATGTCCTTGGACTTGTGAAGTACGGACTCCGAACAAAACGGCTCTGATGATCCGAGTAATGCCGTCCCTGCTCTTTGCTAGTACAGTACGTAGTTAATATTATTTGGCTTTTGAAGAACTCAAACCCATAACCACTTACGTAAATTGAGGCATTTCTAATTATCCCTGAGGGTAATGTGCATTTATTGAGTAAATTGACTTACATGTAGTAACCTGCTAATCAGTGTTCTATATATGTGAAGCAACTGTATGTTTTGTATCTTGGAAAGGATGATTTCTTCCTTTCTGCAGCAATAATAAGACCATCTGGAAAACCTCATACTGAACTAAACAAATCTCACACCATCCAGCATCATACACAGGTCCAGAATCAGGACTCGCTCGAATAAATTACTCTATAATGTATTCATAATTAAGATAAACGAATATATAATTAAGCACTAACGAAGGTGCTCTAGTATATTAAAAAGGTGCTATTTTATACCTTGTCTTTTACTATGGAGCACAGTACAGTACTGTACATGTTTGTACTCTGTACTGCTGAGTCTGGAATAAAGTTTTATTAATATCCTGTAGCATATTAAATACTTTAGCTGCTCTTACATATTGTAGAACTCAAAGTAACCACATATATATCTCTTTAGTATATTAATCTGAACATGCATGTCATAAGGAAATGTAATATACAAGGTCTGACAATAATTGATGAACAAAGTGTCACAAAAATTTTTCATACATCAAATGTACAATGAAAGACAAAACTTTGTCGTGAAAACATATACCAAAGACTAAACTTTTGGTGCGCTCTGCCTTGTGTGTGGGGGGGGGGGGGCTCATAATATTTCACAAGTTATATTTAATCTTCGGACAAAATCATGACACGACACACAATAGCCTCTGGTTTATGTGTATCAGAATGTTGTACAGCTCTTTCAGTGAAAACTCCTCTGCATTATATTATCTGGTTGCATTAGACTCATTGTTGGCTGCAGATACTGTTTAGATATGGATATGTAGCATCTCTATGATTAAGCTAATACATGTAATGTATGTATTAACTTGGTGTGTGAGTGTAGGTGTTGTGATAAAATATTTTATAACAACTGATTTATCTTCCTTACAGAATCATTTAAAAATAGCATAATTAATTTATTTGAAAAATATAAAAAAAATAGCACTAACTCTTTGTCTGTAACTACACAATGAATTAATAATAGCACTAACTACACAATGAATTAATAATAGCACTGTAACTACACAATGAATTAATAATAGCACTGTAACTACACAATGAATTAATAATAGCACTGTAACTACACTTTGAATTAATAATAGCACTGTAACTACACAATGAATTAATAATAGCACTAACTACACAATGAATTAATAATAGCACTAACTACACAATGAATTAATAATAGCACTAACTACACAATGAATTAATAATAGCACTAACTACACAATGAATTAATAATAGCACTGTAACTACACAATGAATTAATAATAGCACTGTAACTACACAATGAATTAATAATAGCACTGTAACTACACAATGAATTAATAATAGCACTGTAACTACACAATGAATTAATAATAGCACTGTAACTACACAATGAATTAATAATAGCACTGTAACTACGCAATGAATTAATAATAGCACTAACTACACAATGAATTAATAATATCACTAACTACACAATGAATTAATAATAGCACTGTAACTACACAATGAATTAATTATAGCACTGTAACTACACAATTAATTAATAATAGCACTGTAACTACACAATGAATTAATAATAGCACTGTAACTACATAAGAAATTAATAATAGCACTAACTGTATAAGAAATTAATAAAACCTGTTTTAGCATGAAATCCAAATAATATTTATGCTTTTGTTGTCGTCGTTTCAGAATCGAGGTAATATCTCTCTGCCAATAAAATTAATAGTGTTACATTAGCAAAAACGTACTAAAAGATTTAAGATTTTCCATAGGTTTTGTGGTATAATAAATAACAGAGACAATGTTGTGTGGAGGATGACTGCACATGAGGGACATTTTCACCAAGTGAGTTGTTTATGAAACCTGACCTGGTGAAAGTAAAGGAAAACAGTACAGTTAGGCCACAGCTGTGTGGTTAATGAAGTAAATAGTGAATGATATGAAACACTGTATAAAAGTCATATTAATGCGCTGTAAACACTTGTGGTGTACTGAATAATATAACCTATATGTATAAAAGAGCCATATTAATGCACTGTAAACACTTGTGGTGTACTGAATAATATAACATATGTATAAAAGAGTCATATTAATGCACTGTAAACACTTGTGGTGTACTGAATAATATAACCTATATGTATAAGAGTCATATTAATGCACTGTAAACACTTGTGGTGTACTGAATAATATAACATATGTATAAAAGAGCCATATTAATGCACTGTAAACACTTGTGGTGTACTGAATAATATAACCTATATGTATAAAAGAGTCATATTAATGCACTGTAAACACTTGTGGTGTACTGAATAATATAACCTATATGTATAAGAGTCATATTAATGCACTGTAAACACTTGTGGTGTACTGAATAATATAACATGTATAAAAGTCATATTAATACACTGTAAACACTTAGTGACAAATACATAAGGTTTTTATTCATATTATCCTAAATATTACATCCCAAAACTCAACTCATCTCTCCATCATGTGTTAGGCAGCACCATAATACTGGAAGCTTTATCAACTGTAATTGGAGAACACAAAATACAGTGGTCCCTCGGTTAACGAATTACCATCCATAAGAATATTCAATTCGGTTAACGAATTCCTCTCGACATGTTTTCGCTTGCTCACCAGCTGGAATATTAGTCCGCCAATACAGTAATCGGTTCTAGGACTTAAATTCGTTAACATTTGAGTAAATATCAAAGAAGGTTGTACTATTCAATATTTTTCCAAGTTTTATATTAAAGATTTTAGTAATTTTAACATTTATTTAACATAATTGAAGTACAGAAAACTATTTATCGGTGCACCAAGCAGCCACTCAACTCGCCAAACAGGCGACAGTTTGTATCTCTGGTCAGTAGAAGTAACATCTTGCTTGTGGGTCTCTTGAACATAAACAATCTTTACGTTTTTACAGTACAATTATTGGTCATTCTGAAATTTAATTTACATATTGACAATATATAGTGCAGTGCATTGTTGATATAAAGAATATAATCTTGAATTACACCAATTGAACTTAAAATTTGCTGGGTGAAATGACGGCATGAAGCATGGGGTAACTTCTCTTCCACCCCCACTTCCTTCTCTTCTCCCTTTTCCTCCACCCCCACTTCTCATTCCCATCATCATCAACAACCAGGAGCCTTCTACATACTCACCTCAAAGTAAGTATACTTTACTGCATTTATTTTTACTTTGTATGTAATTTTCGGTGAGCTGGAACCAATTACCCAAAATCCCATCGAAGCAATGGATTCAGTTAATGAACGACCTTCTGTAACGAATTGTGTTCGTTAACCAAGGGACCAATGTAATGACTGTCATGAGATTTATATAAATAATAATAATATTAAGAACGTAGATGACAGAAGCACATGACATGGTTGATAATTTTATAATAATTTAATGCTCAATATCTTGACTTGAACTGTATATTAATATATCTGTACAATAAAATTGATTAAGTATTTTTTAAAGACTATATATAAATATATATATATATATATATATATATATATATATATATATATATATATATATATATATATATATATATATATATATATATATATATATATATATATATATATGTATATATATGTATATATATGTATATATATGTATATATATGTATATATATGTATATATATGTATATATATGTATATATATATG
>NW_024734836.1:0-13528 GCF_018991925.1 Homarus americanus | reverse complement strand
TCCCATGGTCGAATATAACAAAGTCCCCTCATCGAATATAACAAAGTCCCCTCATCGAGTATTACAGAGTCCCCTGATCGAGTATAACAAAGTCCCCTCATCGAGTATAACAAAGCCCCCTGATCGGGTATAACAAGGGCCCTTGATCGAGTATAACAAAGGCTCCTCATCGAGTATAACAAAGTCCCATGGTCGAGTATAACAAAGACCCCTCATCGAATATAACAAAGTCCCCTGATCGAGTATTACAAAGTCCCCTGATCGATGAGAACAAAGTCACGTGATCGAGTGTAACAAAGTCCCCTGCACGATTATATCAAAGGCCCCTGATCGAGTATAACAAAGTTCCCAGATCGGAGTATAACAATGCCCGTTGATCGAGTATAACAAAGGCCCCTGATCGAGTTTAACAAAGGCCCCTGATCGAGTATAACAAATGCCCCTGATCGAATATAACAAAGGCGCCTGAACGAGTATAACCAAGGCCCCTGATCGAGTATAACAAAGTTCCCTGATCGAGTATAACAAAGCCCCCTGATCGAGTATAACAAAGTACCCCTCATCGAGAATAACAATTTCCCATGATCGAGTTTAACAAAGCCCCCTCATCAAGTATAACAAAGGCCCCTGATCGAATATAACAAAGACCCCTGGTCGAGAATAACAAAGTTCCCTAATCGAGTATAACAAAGTCCCCTGATCGAGTATAACAAAGCCCCCTGATCGAGTAAAACAAACTCCCCTGATCGAGTATAACAAAGCCCCCTGATCGAGTAAAACAATGTCCCCTGATCGAGAATGACAAAGCCCCCTGATGGGGTATAACAAAGTCCCCCTGATCGAGAATAACAAAGTCCCCTGATCGAGTATAACAAAGCCCCCTGATCAAGTATAACAAAGGCCCCAAAATGAGTATAACAAAGACCCCTGGTCGAGTATAACAAAGTCCCCTGATCGAGTATAACAAAGGCCCCTGATCGAGTATAACAAAGGCCCCTGATCGAGTATAACAAAGTGCCCTGATCGATTATAACAAAGCCCCATGATCGAGTAAAACAAAGTCCCCTGATCGAGTATAAAGAACTCCCCTGATCGAGTATAACAAAGTCTCCTCAACGAGTTTAACAAAGTCCTCTAATCGAGAATAACAAAGGCCTTTGATCGAGTTTAACAAAGGCCTTTGTTCGAGTATAACAAAGGCCTCTAAAAGAGTATAACAAAGGCCACTGATCGAGTATAACAAAGTCCCCTGATCGAGTATTACAGAGTCCCTTGATCGAGTATAACAGAGTCCCCTCATCGAGTATAACAAAGGCCCCTCATCGAGTATAACAAAGTCCCCTGATCGAGTATTACAGAGTCCCCTGATCGAGTAAAACAAAGTCCCCTCATCGAGTATAACAAAGTCCCCTGATCGAGTATAACAAGGGCCCCTAATCGAGTATAACAAAGGCTCATTATCGAGTATAACAAAGTCCCATGGTCGAATATAACAAAGTCCCCTCATCGAATATAACAAAGTCCCCTGATCGAGTATTAAAAGTCCCCTGATCGAGGAGAACAAAGTCCCCTGATCGAGTATAACAAAGGCCCCTCATCGAGTATAACAAAGAGTCCCCTGATCGAGGTATAGCAAAGCCTAGTCAGGTAAAAACAAAGGTCCCCTGTTCAGTATAACAAAACTCCTGATCGAGGTATAACAAAGTCTCCTCATCGAGTTTAACAAAGTCCGCCAAGTCAAGGAATAACCAAGGCCTTTTTGATCAGGTTTAACAAAGGCCCCTGTTCGAGTATAACAAAGGCCTCTAAAAGAGTATAACAAATGCCACTGATCGAGTGTAACAAAGTCCCATGATCCAGTATAACAAAGTCCCCTTACCTAATATAACAAAGACCCCTGATCGAGTATAACAAAGGCCCCTAATCTAGTATAACAAAGTCCCCTGATCGAGTATTACTCAGTCCCCTGATCGAGTATAACAAGGTCCTCTGATCGAGTATAACAAAGTCCCCTGATCGGGTATAACAACGGCCCCTGATCGAGTATAACAAACACCCCTGATCAGTATAGCAAGTTCCCTGATCGAGTATAACAAAGCCCCTGATCCAGGTATAACAAAATTTTGATCGAGAATAAAGTCCCTGATCAGGTATAACAAAGCCCCTGATCAAGTATAACAACATTTAGGTCGAGAGTATAACAAAGGCCCTGATCAGGTATAACAAAGTTCCCTGATCCCGAGTATAACAAAAGCCCCTGATCGAGTATAACAAAGTCCCCTGATCGAGAATAACAAAGTCCCTGATCCGGGTATAACAAAGCCCCCTGATCAAGTATAACAAAAGGCCCCTGATCAGGTATAACAAAGTTCCCTGATCGAGTATAACAGCTGATCGAGGAGTATAACAAAGTCCCCCTGATCGAGAATAACAAAGTCCCCTGGTCGAGTATAACAAAGGCCCCTGATCGAATATAACAAAGGCGCCTGAACGAGTATAACAAAGGCTCCTGATCGAGTATAACAAAGTTCCCTGATCGAGTATAACAAAGCCCCCTGATCGAGTAAAACAAAGTCCCCTGAGCGAGTATAACAAACTCCCCTCATCGAGCATAACAAATTCTCCTCATCGAGTTTAACAAAGTCCTCAAATCGAAAATAACAAAGGCCTTTGATTGAGTTTAACAAAGGCCCCTGTTCGAATATAACAAAGGCCTCTAAAAGAGTATAACAAAGGCGACTGATCGAGTATAACAAAGTCCCCTGATCGAGTATTACAGTCACCTAATCGAGTATAACAGAGTCCCCTTATCGAATATAACAAAGTCCCATGATCGAGTATAACAAAGTCCCCTGATCGAGTATAACAAAGTCCCCTGATCGAGTATAACAAAGTCCCCTCAACGATTATAACAAAGGCTCCTCATCGATTATAACAAAGTTTCCTGATCGAGTATAACAAAGTCCCCTGATCAAGTAAAACAAAGTCCCCTGATTGAGTATAACAAAGGCCCCTGATCGAGTTTAACAAAAGCCCCTGATCGAGTATAACAAAGTCCCCAGGTCGAGTATAACAAAGGCCCCTGATCGAATATAACAAAGGCCCCTGATCGAATATAACAAAGGCGCCTGAACGAGTATTGTATAACAAAGTTCCCTGATCGAGTATTACAGAGTCCCTTGATCGAGTATAACAGAGTCCCCTCATCGAGTATAACAAAGGCCCCTCATCGAGTATAACAAAGTCCCATGATCCAGTATAACAAAGTACCCTTATCGAATATAACAAAGTCCCCTGATCGAGTATAACAAAGGCCCTTGATCGAGTATAACAAAGTCCCCTGATCGAGTATTACAGAGTCCCCTGATCGAGTATAACAAAGTCCCCTGAACAATTATAACAAAGTACCCTGATCGGGTATAACAAGGGCCCCTGATCGAGTATAACAAAGGCCCCTCATCGAGTATAACAAAGTACCATGGTCGAGTATAACAAAGTCCCCTCATCGAATATAACAAAGTCCCCTGATCGAGTATTACAAAGTCCCCTGATCGAGGAGAACAAAGTCCCCTGATCGAGTATAACAAAGTCCCCTGAACGATTATAACAAAGGCCCTTATCCCGAGGTATAACAAAGTTTCCTGATCGAGTAAAACAAAGCCCCTGATCAGGTATAACAAGAGTCCCTGATCAGTATAAGAAGTCCCTGATTGGAGTATAAAGTTCCCTAATCCAGGTTTAAACAAAGCCCCTTGATCAGGTATAACAAAGTTCCCTGATCGAGGTATAACAAAGCCCCTGATCGAGGTATAGCAAAGCCCTTGATCGAGTATAACAGTTCCTTATCGAGTATAACAAAACTGGAGTCAGGTAAGCTTAAAGTCCCCGGGTCGAGTATAACAAAGGCCCCTGATCGAATATAACAAAGGCCCCTGATCGAATAAACAAAGGCGCCTGAACGAGTATTGTATAACAAAGTTCCCTGATCGAGTATAACAAAGTCCCCTGATCGAGTATAACAAACTCCCCTGATCGAGTATAACAAAGTCTCCTCATCGAATATAACAAAGTCCCCTGATCGAGTATAACAAAGTCTCCTGATCGAGGAGAACAAATTCCCCTGATCGAGTATAACAAAGTCCCCTGAACGATTATAACAAAGGCCCCTGATCGAGTATAACAAAGTTTCCTGATCGAGTAAAACAAAGCCCCCTGATCGAGTATAACAAAGTCCCCTAATCGAGTATAACAAAGTCCCCTGATTGAGTATAACAAAGTCCCCTAATCGAGTAAAACAAAGCCCCCTGATCGAGTAAAACAAAGTCCCCTGATCGCGTATAACAAAAAACCCTGATCGAGTATAACAAAGCCCCCTGATCAAGTATAACAAAGGCCCCTGATCGAGTATAACAAAGCCCCCTGATCGAGTAAAACAAAGTCCCCTGATCGAGTATAACAAACTCCCCTGATCGAGTATAACAAAGTCCCCTGAACGATTATAACAAAGGCCCCTGATCGAGGAGAACAAAGTCCCCTGATCGAGTATAACAAACTCCCCTGATCGAGTATAAAAATTTTTCCTGATCGAGTAAAACAAAGCCCCCTGATCGAGTAAAACAAAGTCCCCTGATCGAGTATAACAAAGCCCCCTGTTGGGGTATAACAAATTCCCCTGATCGAGAATAACAAAGTCCCATGGTCGAGTATAACAAAGCCCCCTGATCAAGTATAACAAAGGCCCCTGAATGAGTATAACAAAGACCCCTGGCCGAGTATAACAAAGTCCCCTGATCGAGTATAGCAAAGGCCATTGATCGAGTATAACAAAGTCCCCTGATCGAGTATAACAAAGCCCCCTGATCGAGTAAAACAAAGTCCCCTGATCGAGTATAAAGAACTCCCCTGATCGAGTATAACAAAGTCTCCTCATCGAGTTTAACAAAGTCCTTTAATCGACAATAACAAAGGACTTTGATCGAGTTTAACAAAGGCCCCTGTTCGAGTATAACAAAGGCCTCTAAAAGAGTATAACAAAGGCCACTGATCGAGTATAACAAAGTCCCCTGATCGAGTGTTACAGAGTCCCTTGATCGAGTAAAACAGAGTCCCCTCATCGAGTATAACAAAGGCCCCTCATCCAGTATAACAAAGTCCCATGATCCAGTATAACAAAGTACCCTTATCGAATATAACAAAGTCCCCTGATCGAGTATAACAAAGGCCCCTGATAGAGTATAACAAAGTCCCCTGATCGAGTATTACAGAGTCCCCTGATCGAGTATAACAAAGTCCCCTGATCGAGTATAACAAAGTACCCTGATCTGGTATAACAAGGGCCCCTGATCGAGTATAACAAAGGCCCCTCATCGAGTATAACAAAGTCCCATGGTCGAGTATAACAAAGTCCCCTCATCGAATATAACAAAGTCCCCTGATCGAGGTATTACAAGTCCCTGATCAGGGAGTATAGCAAAGTCCCTGAACTTGATTATAACGGCTCTCATCAGGTATAACAAAGTTTGCAGTCAGGTAAAACAAAGCCCCCTGATCAGGTATAACAAAGTCCCTGATCAAGTATAACAAAGTCCCTGATTGGGTATAACAAAGGCCCTGAACAGGTTTAGCAAAAGCCCCTGATCAGAGTATAACAAAGTCCCATGGTCGAGTATAACAAAGTCCCCTCATCGGAATATAACAAAGAGTCCCTGATCGAGGTATTACAAAGAGTCCCTGATCGGGGAGAACAAAGTCCCTGATCGAGGTATAACAAAAAGTCCCTGAACGAGTATAACAAAGTCCCCTTATCGAGCATAACTAAGGCCCCTGGTCGAGTATAACAAAGCCCCCTGATCGAGTATAACAAAGTCCCCTGATCGAGTATAACAAAGTCCCCTGATTGAGTATAACAAAGGCCCCTGATCGAGTATAACAAAGCCCCAATCTAGTATAACAATCGAGTATAACAAAGTCCCCTGATCAGTATAAAAAGTCCCCTGATCGAGTATAACAAAGTCCCCTGATCGAGTATAACAAAGTCCCCTGATCGAGTACAACAAAGCCCCCTGATCGAGTAAAACAAAGTCCCCTGATCGAGTATAAAGAACTCCCCTGATCGAGTATAACAAAGTCTCCTCATCGAGTTTAACAAAGTCCTCTAATCGAGAATAACAAAGGCCTTTGATCGAGTTTAACAAAGGCCCCTGTTCGAGTATAACAAAGGCCTCTAAAAGAGTATAACAAAGACCACTGATCGAGTATAACAAAGTCCCATGATCCAATATAACAAAGTCCCCTTATCGAATATAACAAAGTCACCTGATCGAGTATAACAAAGTCCCCTGGTCGAGTATAACAAAGGCCCCTGATCGAATATAACAAAGGCGCCTAAACGAGTATAACAAAGGCCCCTAATCGAGTATAACAAAGTTCCCTGATCGAGTATAACAAAGCCCCCTGATCGAGTATAACACAGTACCCCTCATCGAGAATAACAAATTCCCATGATCGAGTATAACAAAGCCCCCTCATCAAATATAACAAAGGCCCCTTTTCGAGTATAACAAAGACCCCTGGTCGAGTATAACAAAGTTCCCTAATCGAGTATAACAAAGTCCCTTGAGCGAGTATAACAAACTCCCCTCATCGAGTATAACAAAGTCACCTCATCGAGTTTAACAAAGTCCTCAAATCGAGAATAACAAAGGCCTTTGATCGAGTTTAACAAAGGCCCCTGTTTGAGTATAACAAAGGCCTCTAAAATATTATAACAAAGTCCCCTGATCGAGTATATCAAAGTCCCCTGATCGAGTATAACAAAGTCCCCTCAACGATTATAACAAAGGCT
The DNA here is from genome assembly GCF_018991925.1 of Homarus americanus. Taxonomy (NCBI): domain Eukaryota; kingdom Metazoa; phylum Arthropoda; class Malacostraca; order Decapoda; family Nephropidae; genus Homarus; species Homarus americanus. Next base: position 6,684 of record NW_024734836.1, on the reverse strand, counting down.
CCTCATCGAGTATAACAAAGTTTCCTGATCGAGAAAAACAAAGCCCCCTGATCGAGTAAAACAAAGTCCCCTAATTAAGTATAACAAAAGCCCCTGATTGAGTATAACAAAGGCCCCTGCTCGAGTTTAACAAAAGCCCCTGATCGAGTATAACAAAGTCCCCAGGTAGAGCATAACAAGGGCCCCTGATCGAATATAACAAAGGCCCCTGATCGAATATAACAAAGGCGCCTGAACGAGTATAAGAAAGTTCCCTGATCGAGTATAACAAAGCCCCTTCATCGAGTATAACAAAGTCCCCGTGATCGAGAATAACAAAGTCCCCTGATCGAGTATAACAAAGCCCCCTGATTAAGTATAACAAAGGCCCCTCATCGAGTATAGGAAAGACCCCTGGTCGAGTATAACAAAGTCCCCTTGACGAGTATAACAAAGGCCCCTGATTTAGTATAACAAAGGCCCCTGATCGAGTATAACAAAGTCCCCTGATCGAGTATAACAAAGCCCCCTGATCGAGTAAAACAAAGTCCCATGATCGAATATAACAAACTCCCCTGATCGAGTATAACAAAGTCCCCTCATCGAATATAACAAAGTCCCCTGATCGAGTATAACAAAGTCCCCTGATCGAGTATAACAAAGTCCCCTGAACGATTATAACAAAGGCCCCTGATCGAGTATAACAAAGATTCCTGATCGAGTAAAACAAAGCTCCCTGATCGAGTATAACAAAGTCCCCTGATCGAGCATAACAAAGTCCCCTGATTGAGTATATCAAATTTCCCTAATCGAGTATAACAAAGCCCCCTGATCGAGTAAAACAAAGTCCCCTGATCGAGTATAACAAAAAACCCTGATCAAGTATAACAAAGGCCTTTGATCGAGTATAACAAAGTCCCCTGATCGAGTATTACAGAGTCCCCGGATCGAGTATAACACAGTCCCTCATCGAGTATAACAAAGGCCGCTGATCGAATACAACAAACCTATGATCCAGTATAACAAAGTCCCCTTATCAAATATAACAAAAGTCTCCTGATCGAGTATAACAAAGCCCCTGTTGGGGTATAACAAATTCTGATCGAGAATAACAAATTCCCCATCGAGTATAACAAAGCCCCCTGATCAAGTATAACAAAGGCCCCTGAATGAGTATATAACAAAGACCCCTGGCCGAGTATAACAAAGCCCCTGATGAGTATAACAAAGGCCCTGATCGAGTATAACAAAGGTCCCCTGATCGAGTATAACAAAGTCCACTGATCGAGTGATAATAAAGCCCCCTGATCGAGTAAAAACAAAAGTCCCTGATCGAGACATAAAGAACTCCCGGATCGTGAGTATAATGTCTCCTCATCGAGTTTAACAAAGTCCTCTAATCGAGAATAACAAAGGCCGTTGTACGAGTTTAACAAAGGCCCCTGTTCGAGTATAACAAAGGCCTCCAAAAGAGTATAACAAAGGCCACTGATCGAGTATAACAAAGTCCCCTGATCGAGTATTACAGAGTCCCTTGATCGAGTATACAGAGTCCCCTCATCGAGTATAACAAAGTCCCATGATCCAGTATAACAAAGTCCCCTTATCGAATATAACAAAGTCCCCTGATCGAGTATAACAGCGCCCCTGATCGAGTATAACAAAGTCCCTGATCGAGTATTACAGAGTCCCCTGATCGAGTATATAACAAAGTCCCCTGATCGAGTATAACAGCACTGATCGGGTATAACAAGAGCCCTGATCGAGTATAACAAAGGCCCTCATCGAGTATAAATAAAGTCCAATGGTCGAGTATAACAAAGTCCCTCATCGAATATAACAAAGTCCCCTGATCGAGTATTACAAAGTCCTTGATCATATAACAAAGTCCCCTGAACGATTATAACAAAGGCTCCTCATCGAGTATAACAAAGTTTCCTGATCGAGTAAAACAAAGCCCCCTGATCAAGTATAACAAAGTCCCCTGATCAAGTATAACAAAGTCCCCTGATTGAGTAAAACAAAGCCCCCTGATCGAGTATAACAAAGTCCCCTGATCGAGTATAACAAAGTCCCCTGATTGAGTATATCAAAGTTCCCTAATCGAGTAAAACAAAGCCCCCTGATCGAGTTAAACAAAGTCCCCTGATCGAGTATAACAAAAAATCCTGATCGAGTATAACAAAGGCCTTTGATCGAGTATAACAAAGTCCCCTGATCGAGTATTACAGAGTCCCCGGATCGAGTATAACACAGTCCCCTCATCGAGTATAACAAAGGCCGCTGATCGAATATAACAAATCCCATGATCCAGTATAACAAAGTCCCCTTATCAAATATAACAAAGTCCCCTGATCGAGTATAACAAAGCCCCCTGTTGGGGTATAACAAATTCCCCTGATCGAGAATAACAAATTCCCCAGATCGAGTATAACAAAGCCCCCTGATCAAGTATAACAAAGGCCCCTGAATGAGTATAACAAAGACCCCTGGCCGAGTATAACAAAGTCCCCTGATCGAGTATAACAAAGGCCCCTGATCGAGTATAACAAAGGCCCCTGATCGAGTATAACAAAGTCCACTGATCGAGTATAACAAAGCCCCCTGATCGAGTAAAACAAAGTCCCCTGATCGAGTATAAAGAACTCCCCTGATCGAGTATAACAAAGTCTCCTCATCGAGTTTAACAAAGTCCTCTAATCGAGAATAACAAAGGCCTTTGATCGAGTTTAACAAAGGCCCCTGTTCGAGTATAACAAAGGCCTCTAAAAGAGTATAACAAAGGACACTGATCGAGTATAACAAAGTCCCCTGATCGAGTGTTACAGAGTCCCTTGATCGAGTATAACAGAGTCCCCTCATCGAGTATAACAAAGGCCCCTCATCCAGTATAACAAAGTCCCATGATCCAGTATAACAAAGTACCCTTATCGAATATAACAAAGTCCCCTGATCGAGTATAACAAAGTCCCCTGATCGAGTATTACAGAGTCCCCTGATCGAGTATAACAAAGTCCCCTGATCGAGTATAACAAAGTACCCTGATCGGGTATAACAAGGGCCCCTGCTCGAGTATAACAAAGGCCCCTCATCGAGTATAACAAAGTCCAATGGTCGAGTATAACAAAGTCCCCTCATCGAATATAACAAAGTCCCCTGATCGAGTATTACAAAGTCCCCTGATCGAGTATAACAAAGTCCCCTGAACGATTATAACAAAGGCTCCTCATCGAGTATAACAAAGTTTCCTGATCGAGTAAAACAAAGCCCCCTGATCAAGTATAACAAAGTCCCCTGATCAAGTATAACAAAGTCCCCTGATTGAGTATAACAAAGGCCCCTGATCGCGTATAACAAAGTCCCCTGATCGAGTATAACAAAGTCCCCTGATTGAGTATATCAAAGTTCCCTAATCGAGTAAAACAAAGCCCCCTGATCGAGTTAAACAAAGTCCCCTGATCGAGTATAACAAAAAATCCTGATCGAGTATAACAAAGGCCTTTCATCGAGTAAAACAAAGTCCCCTGATCGAGTATTACAGAGTCCCCGGATCGAGTATAACACAGTCCCCTCATCGAGTATAACAAAGGCCTCTGATCGAATATAACAAAGTCCCATGATCCAGTATAACAAAGTCCCCTTATCAAATATAACAAAGTCCCCTGATCGAGTATAACAAAGCCCCCTGTTGGGGTATAACAAATTCCCCTGATCGAGAATAACAAATTCCTCTGATCGAGTATAACAAAGCCCCCTGATCAAGTATAACAAAGGCCCCTGAATGAGTATAACAAAGACCCCTGGCCGAGTATAACAAAGTCCCCTGATCGAGTATAACAAAGGCCCCTGATCGAGTATAACAAAGGCCCCTGATCGAGTATAACAAAGTCCACTGATCGAGTATAACAAAGCCCCCTGATCGAGTAAAACAAAGTACCCTGATCGAGTATAAAGAACTCCCCTGATCGAGTATAACAAAGTCTCCTCATCGAGTTTAACAAAGTCCTCTAATCGAGAATAACAAAGGCCTTTGATCGAGTTTAACAAAGGCCCCTGTTCGAGTATAACAAAGGCCTCTAAAAGAGTATAACAAAGGACACTGATCGAGTATAACAAAGTCCCCTGATCGAGTGTTACAGAGTCCCTTGATCGAGTATAACAGAGTCCCCTCATCGAGTATAACAAAGGCCCCTCATCCAGTATAACAAAGTCCCATGATCCAGTATAACAAAGTACCCTTATCGAATATAACAAAGTCCCCTGATCGAGTATAACAAAGTCCCCTGATCGAGTATTACAGAGTCCCCTGATCGAGTATAACAAAGTCCCCTGATCGAGTATAACAAAGTACCCTGATCGGGTATAACAAGGGCCCCTGCTCGAGTATAACAAAGGCCCCTCATCGAGTATAACAAAGTCCCATGGTCGAGTATAACAAAGTCCCCTCATCGAATATAACAAAGTCCCCTGATCGAGTATTACAAAGTCCCCTGATCGAGTATAACAAAGTCCCCTGAACGATTATAACAAAGGCTCCTCATCGAGTATAACAAAGTTTCCTGATCGAGTAAAACAAAGCCCCCTGATCGAGTATAACAAAGTCCCTGATCAAGTATAACAAAGTCCCTGGTCGAGTATAACAAAAGTCCCTCATCGAATATAACAAAGTCCACTGATCGAGTATTACAAAGTCCCTGATGAGAAAACAAGTCCTGATCCGGAGTATAACAAAGTCCCTGAACGATTATAACAAAGGCCCTAGTCGAGTATATAAAGTTTCCTGATCGAGTAAACAAGCTGATCAGTATGAAAAGTCCCTAATCAGGTATAAAAGTCCCTGATTGGAGTATAACCAGTTCCCTAATCGAGTATAACAAAACACTTGATCAGGTATAACAAAAGTTCTTCCTGATCAGAGTATAACAAAAGCCCCCTAATCGAGTATAACAAAGCCCCCTGATCGAGTATAACAAAGTTCCCTGATCGAGTATAACAAAGGCCCCTGATCGAGTATAACAAAGTCCCCTAATCGAGTACAACAAAGCCCCCTGATCGAGTAAAACAAAGTCCCCTCATCGAGTATAAAGAACTCCCCTGATCGAGTTTAACAAAGTCTCCTCATCGAGTTTAACAAAGTCCTCTAATCGAGAATAACAAAGGCCTTTGATCCAGTTTAACTAAGGCCCCTGTTCGAGTATAACAAAGGCCTCCAAAAGAGTATAACAAAGGCCACTGATCGAGTATAACAAAGTCCCATGATACAATATAACAAAGCCCCCTTATCGAATATAACAAAGTCCCCTGATCGAGTATAACAAAGGCCCCTGATCTAGTATAACAAAGTCCCCTGATCGAGTATTACAGAGTCCCCAGATCGAGTATAACAAAGTCCTCTGATCGAGTATAACAAAGTCCCCTGATCGGGTATAACAAGGGCCCCTGATCGAGTATTACAAAAGCCCCTCATCGAATATAACAAAGTCCCCTGATCGAGTATAACAAAGTCCCCTGATCGAGGAGAACAAAGTCCCCTGATCGAGTATAACAAAGTCCCCTGAACGATTATAACAAAGGCCCCTCATCGAGTATAACAAAGTTTCCTGATCGAGTGAAACAAAGCCCCCGCATCGAGTATAACAAAGTCCCCTGATCGAGTATAACAAAGTCCCCTTATTGAGTATATCAAAGTTCCCTAATCGAGTAAAACAAAGCCCCCTGATCGAGTAAAACAAAGTCCCCTGATCGAGTATAACAAAAAATCCTGATCGAGTATAACAAAGGCCTTTGATCGAGTATAAAAAAGTCCCCTGATTGAGTATTACAGAGTCCCCGGATCGAGTATAACACAGTCCCCTCATCGAGTATAACAAAGGACCCTGATCGAATATAACAAAGTCCCATGATCCAGTATAACAAAGTCCCCTTATCAAATATAACAAAGTCCCCTGATCGAGAATAACAAAGCCCCCTGTTGGGGTATAACAAATTCCCCTGATCGAGAATAAGAAATTCCCCTGATCGAGTATAACAAAGCCCCCTGATCAAATATAACAAAGGCCCCTGAATGAGTATAACAAAGACCCCTGGCCGAGTATAACAAAGTCCCCTGATCGAGTATAACAAAGGCCCCTGATCGAGAATAACAAAGGCCCCTGATCGAGTATAACAATGTCCCCTGATCGAGTATAACAAAGCCCCCTAATTGAGTAAAACAAAGTCCCCTGATCGAGTATAAAGAACTCCCCTGATCGAGTATAACAAAGTCTCCTCATCGAGTTTAACAAAGTCCTCTAATCGAGAATAACAAAGGCTTTTGTACGAGTTTAACAAAGGCCCCTGTTCGAGTATAACAAGGCCTAAAGAGTATAACCAAAGGACACTGATCGAGTATAACAAAGTCCCCTGATCGAGTGTTACAGAGTCCCTTGATCGAGTATAACAGAGTCCCCTCATCGAGTATAACAAAGGCCCCTCATCCAGTATAACAAAGTCCTATGATCCAGTATAACAAAGTACCCTTATCGAATATAACAAAGTCCCCTGATCGAGTATAACAAAGTCCCCTGATCGAGTATTACAGAGTCCCCTGATCGAGTATAACAAAGTCCCCTGATCGAGTATAACAAAGTACCCTGATCGGGTATAACAAGGGCCCCTGCTCGAGTATAACAAAGGCCCCTCATCGAGTATAACAAAGTCCCATGG
>NW_024734835.1:0-11582 GCF_018991925.1 Homarus americanus | reverse complement strand
GTGATTTCCTGTGTCAGGTGGTATAATACGCAGGTGAGTGGCTGCCAGGTAGGGTGGGTGAGGGTGGGCACCTTGATGCAGGGGAACGTGAGTTCCTGATGCTGATTCACACCAGTGTCATGATGAGGTAATCTTATCACCTTATTAGTGTACGATGAGTGGGTGGGCGTGGTGTGGAGGGGTGGGGGCGCGTAAGGGGTAGGCAGCAAGGGGCGTGGTGTATGGTGGGGGGAGGGTAAGGGGCGTGTAGGGGTAGCTAAGTGGGCGTGTTGAGTTGGGCAAGAGGGAGGCGTGGTGGGTGTAGGGGCGTGTATAGGAGGCGGGAAGTGGTGATGGCGCGCGCCACTAATCACTCTGACCTTGCTGAACACAACCCATTATACAGCATAACTAGTGTTGCTTCCATCAGCCTCACACAGTCAAACACACTATTTACATTTTCTCTTCACATATATTTTATTTTATTCGTTTCAAGTGGGACTCGAATTTCAGCCTTGGAGTCGAAGAGGAATTTTTTTAGGAGAAGTTGAAAAGAAATCGTGTTTAGTTGAAGACGAATGTGTTCTTATATAAAAGTGAAGGAATTAACCAGACGTGTTTGATTGTTTGGGAGTCTCTATCTCACACACTCGAGTCCAAGATGTCCCCCTTGAGGACGGTGTTCGTGTAGCGTCGTCAAACTCGCTCTTGGTTTTTATTCAGCAGGAAGAGCTACACCCGCCACCTGGTGTTGGCCGTGTCTGGTGACCATCATATTAACAAGGCCGCTCTCTCGTGCCTTGTCCACACGCCACCCCCACCTCCATTTTGTACCGTTTTGTCCTTTATTAACGGTGGTGTTACTACAGGCAGCGTGGTGTGGGGGGAGGGCCGCTGCTTCACATTGTTCAGTCTTTGACGTGTAACACAAAACGTGAGATGTTGTGGTCCTTCACTACCTCACAACACACACACATCTCCTAGTTACCACATGCTGTTGTTATTAAAGCTCCACCAATGAGTACGCGTCGCTGTCTCGTCTTTTGCTCCGCCGACCATTACAGTGTGTAGCTGTAGGACTCGCCGCCGTGTTTGTTTCATGTAGCGACAATAAACTCCCGGAAATAGAATCACTATACCCAACCTGATCTAATTAAGGACACGTTAGGTTTTGTAAGATAGTTTAGTTTGAAGTGTTGTGAATCTCCGTGGGTGTTATAGATTCACTTGGTATACTACATGTGTAAAGTCAGGATATATACAATGTGTGTTGATTTTTCTACCCGTGTGTTAAATATTTTTGTGGGGAGGGGGAGGTATTTTCCTGTCGGTTTCCACTCTAGCTTTCCACCAATGTTATTTCCCCCTTCTAGGTTTCTATACCCTTTGATCCACCTTACCTAAGAGTGGAATGAGATAAATAGAATTGGTGGAGTGAAATGTCTGTATAATTGATGTCAGGATCCAACTCTGCCCTGGACGACACAGGATTGATCGTCACTGGTGTTGTAAGACTGTACAGAAAACCGCCTCTTGTGTTGTTCCCACTTATTAAAGAGCGATGAAGGTAAACTGAACAAGCACGCTGGGCAATGCTCGTTGTTGTAGTGGAATACACACGAAACCCAGTCAGTTGAGGGTGTAAATCTTCGCCTGCCTCTGGAATGCACTACACACGCTATGCCAAAACTGAGATATACTCTGCATGTCAACACTGAGACACACATGCTATGCTAACAAACATATACTCACATAAACTATGCCAATATTAAGACACATACACTATGCGAAACACCGGCTGTGCCTAAACTAATGATTCCCCCCTCTACATGAACGCTGAGATAACAAGTTGACTTTTTTTATCGAGGAGGAGCCAAAGTCTTTCACGATAGTCACCGTCTTAGCTAAACTTGTTAACATGGTTAGCAACTTCTGGAAACATCGCGCTTAACCGAGTTATCAAGTTGTGAATAAGCTGACTCACAAAGGAGAAGTATTCCTCGACGAATTAATCTTACCAGCTTACAAGCTCTTTATTAATTAATGACAAGCGTTACACCTGTCCGCCATTCTAGGCCACGCCTCTCACCCCCCCCCCTCCCCTTAAGTCAATAGCCTTCAAAAGCAGTGAAAGACGAAATTGGTTCTTATAATCATGACTGCTTTCTCGGGACATTGTGTATACAACACACTCTAAACTAAGCCTAGGTACCTTCTTAACCCCTCATAATCCGCCGATGGAAAGTCTGGGACTCTGACCATATTTTCATTATTTTTCCTTTCCAAATTTAGGGTAAACCTGATTTCTCTGTGATCACTGTTCCCAAGTTCTTCCCCCATTGTGATATCTCTGATAATATTTTCTTTATTTGTTCATACTAGGTCTAATATATTGTCACCTCTAGTAGGTTCTGTAATTAGTTGATCCAAAAAATTGTCCTGTACTGCGTCTAGGAAGTCTTCAGATTCATAGTCACCTACAATGTTGTCCCAGTCAATATTTCTGAAGTTGAAATCCCCCATAATGCATAGGTTGTTGTATATTGCTGCCCTACTCATTTCCGGCCATATGAGCTGAGTTGCTTCTTTCCCAAGACTTGGGGGCCGGTAAATCACTCCCATAATTAGTTTTCGCTTCTTTCTGCCATTTCTACCCATACAGACTCAGTTCCTATTTCACCCTTTATTGTATTATTAATGCACCATTTTAATGTATCTCTGACGAAGAGTGCAACTCCTCCCCCCTTCCTACCTTCCCTGTCCTTGTGAAAAAGGTTGTACCCTTCTTTGTGTTACTCAGATAAAAGTTCTTGCTCGCCAGATTCATCCAGGTTTAGGTGGCTACTATGACGTCTACATTCTCAGTACATACAACCGCTCTCAGCAAGTCTATTTTATTTCTAATGCTCCTACTGTTTGTATAGTACATATTTAAACCTACCCTTCCCTGGTCCTGTTTTACCCCTTGTTCTGAGTAACCAATTATACTCCCCTCTATCTACTGGCGAAACTTCCCCTTCGGAGTGACAATTTCACGCTCCAGACAAGTGTACCCCGTCACGACTGTACAGGTAGTCGTTGCCGTAGAATCGTCGCCAGTTATCAATGAACGCCCAACCATTGCTTACACAATGTTTTTTTATTCCAGTCGGCAATTTATAGCAATTGCCTTGGACAGCCTTTCACCGCCAACTCCTCTTCTAGACGAGACACCACATACTATTGGGTTCCCTACCCTATCACTAATCTTCCCTAATGCCTCCCTATACCTGCTGAAAAGTTCCTCACTCCTAACCTTTCCTATGTCGTTTCCTCCTACTCTAAGACACACTACCGGATTGGTACTTCCCCTGACAAGACTCTATCTATCCTCTCAGTGAGTAGTGGGAGGACCAAGCTGGTGGTCAAGAAGCACTCAAAGGATACGACAACAACGACAACAACAGCTAAGTGTACCAACCCGTTCAGTCCCTTGATAGACGAATTGGACGTTAGTACAGTCAGGGGCAGGGATGACAAAGAAGGTATAAAAACTTTAATTGTTGGTGACTCACAGGTAAGGTACATGGACAGGGCCTTTTGTGGTAAAAACAAAAATAGGATGAGGGTGTGTTTGCCAGGAGCTGGGGTGGGGGATATAGTTGACAGGATGGACAATATCTTGTCTGGTAATGGGAACAAACCCATTATCGGCCTCAGTGCAGGAGGCAATGATATTGGCCGGTGTAGGAGCGAGGAACTTCTTGATAAGTTCAAGGCAGCCATAGATCGTATTAGGACTAAGGGAGGGATCCCTATCATATGCGGTGTCCTGCCTAGAAGGAGAGTTGGCAGTGAATGGTTGTCAAGGGCAGTTGGTGTTAACGACCGTCTTGACAGATATTGCAAGTCAATATCAGTCCCATTCATTGACAACTGGGACAACTTCTATGGCAGAAGGGACTTTTATGCTAGGGATGGGGTGCACCTGTCTAGGGATGGAGTAGCAACCCTGGCTGGGGCTCTAGAGGGGGCAGTTCAAAAGATATCGAAGTCTTTAAACTGCTAAGAGAACATAGGAGCACGGGGGTGGAGGAGACTGCAGTGGGAGCCGGTAAACAAGGCGAAAGATTACAGGGAAATAGTGTTAGGAAGGATGACAAAACTAAATTAGACAGGGAGTTTAAAACTAAACGCGGTAAGGGAAGGACTCAGAACACGACTAACTTAAATGTATACTACGCGAACAGTAGAAGTATGAGAAACAAATGGAGTGAGGTTACGGCCTTGGTATGTACTAAATCGATATAATTGCATTCACTGAACATGGATCAACCCAGACACACGTGAATTACCAGTCAATACCAAATTGCGGTTACAAAACCGTTCCATACCGTATAGGGCAGACCAGGAAAGGAGTAAGTGAGTAGTAATCTATAAAGATAGGAGAATCTTGAAGTGTGAAATAAATAAGGAAATAAAAAACCGAGAAATTGCTAAAAACAATTTGGATAGAATTAATCGACGGTAGGGAAAAATTAATCATAGGAGTAATATATAGACCTCCCAATCTTGATAGAGTTAATGAGCGACTTATCTGGGATGAAATGCGCAGGGCTTCCATACACAACAAAGTCTGTATAGTAGGCGATTTTAACCTTGGCCAAATAGATTGGACTGACCTTATTGGTAACTCAGTATCAGAGGAATTCCTCGAAACGATCCAGGATTGTTTCCTAAGTCAACATATAAACCAATCCCAACACGGGGCAATAATATAGTCGGACGTGAAGGTTCTTACCCAACAGAGAAAACCTCATTAGCAATGTCGAGGTAGGGAACGAATTTGCAAACAGGGATCACAAAGAAATTAGATTCTAGTTAGATTTTCAGGGCAGACGTAAGGAAAATTCCACTGAAGTACCAGATTTCAGAAGGGCAAACTTTGACAGTTTAAAGAGGCAGCTGAGAGAGGGGGTGTCGCGCTTGGCAGTGAACCTGACAGATGACACCGACCTGATAACGAGATCTGAGATTGCCAAGTTCCACGACAATTTAAATAATGAGTTACTTAATGCACAAAGGCAGAACTGTAATGATTGATTGTCAGACCAAACCTTACAGCCCAGAATTATGCCGCGTATAACAGCAAGTACACTACAGACCTTGTGGTACCACCACATTCCGGGTTGACACACCTCAGGTCGACCCAAGGGACTTGACCTCGCCCGCTAATGACGTGAGCCGGTGACCTACAACCGCACCTAGCCAAGACACCTGGCCAGGACCACACCTGCACACAATTATTCAGATCAAACCAGTTTAGTGTTAATTGTTAGAGGTCAGAAGCCGGCTGGGCCGACCCCATATAAAGGCCCTACAGTCCCGTCCACGAGCATTCGATATTCGACAGTCCATTACGATTATCATTCTGGTTGCTGTCATCTCTCTCCCGTTCGGGTCGTCACTCGGTTCACTAAGCAGAGTCACGCACGTCCCCTCCCCAGGTCGGGAGGGAGACCTCCCGACCGGACCACGGCGTCGCCAGCTAAGCAGACCTTCCCATAGGAGGTAGCCCAGCCAGCACTCACTGGGCCTACGTCAGGGTACACGTGAGTCTTGTCAGAACGTCCTAGGGTGAGTTACCTACTGTGGGAAGTGTATTCATTCAGGTGTGTCCGAGAGTCAGTGTCAAGTAACGTAAAGCATAATGTGTTAGTACCCCGATATAAGAGTGATATTAATGTGTCCATGTCATTGAGTGAAGTAATAAATAGTTGTATCAAGAGGTGTTTAACAAGTTGTCCCTTTAAGAAGTGATATATGTGTATTGACATACGAGATAAGATAAGCGTAGTGACGCTGTGCAAATAACATCCAGGCCACGCTACCAAGTTTCCTACCTTATATCTCCTACTTCTACCTTCCATATTTATATTCTTCCTTCTCATTGCTTTAGTCCCATTACAGAACATACCATACAAAAAAACCCGTGATCAGACAACAAATGACCCTAAATGGATAAATAATTATTTAAAGAACATCATTGGCCAAAGGAAGGCTACAGGTAGAAGGATAAATCGTGGCGAAATTCACCTCCGGGACTATTATAGGGTATTGGCGAGTAGGGTTAAAACCAAGATAAGGAAAGCAAAGAGGAATAATGAGGTAAGGATAGCAAGGGAGGCGAAGACAAACCCCAAAGGATTCTACCAAATGTATCAAATTAAAACACGAGAAAAGATTGGACCAATACGGTCAGACTAATGCAAGCAGCCTACTGATAACGACGAGAAAATGAGCAACACTTGAACAAATATTTTTCAACAGTTTCTACCACCGAAAATCTAAAACATGATACCTGGAGGCACCACCTATTCAGAGATAGTGAAGAAAACAAATTAAGTGAGATAGTAGTGACTAGTAACGATGTTAGTAAGAAAATAGACAAACTAAAGCCTAATAAGTCACCTGGTCCCGATGAGATATTTGCCAGAGTATTAAAGGAATGTAAGGAAGAGCTTAGTATGCCCTTAGCAAAGTTGTTTAACATGTCCTTAAAAACAGGTGTAGTACCAGAATCCTGGAGGATAGCGAATGTAATACCGATTTTCAAGAAGGAGGATAGATCACTATCCTCTAACTACCGCCCAATCAGTCTAACATCAATAGTAGGCAAATTACTGGAAGCAATCATCTCAAACTCTATTCGAAATCACCTGGAGAAGCACAGATTGATCAATGATTCCCAGCAAGGCTTCACAAGCGGACGCTCTTGCCTAACTAATCTATTAACATTCTTTTCATCAGTTTTCGAATCGGTGGACGAGGGGCACAATTATGATGTGGTATATCTCGACTTTAGCAAAGCCTTCGACAGAGTCCCCACGAAAGACTAATTAGAAAGGTAGAAGCACATGGCATCAAAGGTGACATCCTTAAATGGATTAGGGCGTGGTTACAGGACAGGAAACAGCCAGTGAGCATTAACGGCACTAAGTCCCATTGGAGCAACGTCATGCGGAGTTCCCAAGGCTCAGTAATTTAACCATTATTGCTTATTATATATATACATAAACCATATAGATATCGTTATACGTTAAACATATACAAATTTGCTGATGAATAACAAAAATAGGACGTTATCAACCTGACGAGGACTGGCAAAAACTACAGAAGATCTAAACAAATTTTTCGAAGTTGGCCTTAAAAACAGCAAAGATGAAATCAATGTCGCATAAATGTAAAGTACTTCCAGATAGAGATGTAAACAAGGAAAACCAGATACCAGATGAACAACGATGCCATAGAGAAATCCGACTGCGAGAGAGATTTAGGAGTAATGATAAGTAGGAACCTTAAGACAAGTAAACAATGTGTTTTTGCTCGTAACAAGGCTAATAAAGTACTTGGGTTCATACAAAGGAGCGTTAGTTACAAGACTAGCAAGGTCATCCTAAAACTGTATCTTGCTCTTGTGAGACCACACCTGGATTATGCAGTTCAGTTCTGGTCACCGTATTACAGAATGGATATAGAATCCTTGGAAAGAATTCAGAGGAGAATGACAAGACTAATCCTGGGCATTAGGAACCTTGAGTATAGAGACAGGTTAAAGCATCTTAATTTGCACTCCCTCGAGAGACGTAGAGCGAGGGGCGACATGATAGAGGTGTATAAGTGGAAGACAGGGCTAAACAAAGGGGACATTACAAAAGTACTCAAATTATCCAACCAGGAGCGAACTCGTAACAATGGTTTTAAATTAGACAAATTTAGATTTAGGCGTGAAATAGGTAAACACTGGTTTGGAAACAGAGTAGTGGATGAATGGAACAAGTTACCAAATATCATCATTAACTCGAATACGCTGAATTACTTCAAACATAGGTTGGATGCTCATATGAGCAAAGGGGTTGGGTGTAAACGGGACTGCCCAGTATGGGCCAATAGGCCCGCTGCAGTTTCCTCCATTCTTATGTTCTTATGTTCTTATGCCCTATCCCAGCCACAGGAGAACACACCTAAGTCCTACGTTTCCTATCTCTTGCACAAAAAGTCTAATCTAAGAACCTCACCTAATGTCTACATTATTAATATAATGAGCACAACAGGGAGGAAAGGTTATCCTGTAGGCAATTGTACATAGTTACAATTCTCTCTCTCTCTCTCTCTCTCTCTCTCTGTGCCCTATTGGACATAGGAACATTAATAGTAGCAGACAAGTCAGAGGAAGAGAGACCAGTTCTGATCACTGTGGATTTACAACGTGAACTGGATGATGTAAGGAGGGAGAGAGATGTTCCTCTCAATGAGAAAAAAAAAAGGATGGGAGAAGGAGAGGATTTATTTGCAAGACCGTGTTATAGTACACTTTTGTATGTATATTATGTATGCTGGACTATATATTATGTATGTATATTATGTATGTGCTCCATTTGTATTATTTATTCAGCCTAGCTAGCAGCGTGTGGCAATGTTATTACCATATCCCACATGCTTAATTAATGTGCCTGGCGACGTATGGAAGCTGCTAATGTATCACTTGCCATACGTCGTCTATAGCAGTTGACCAAGAGCTTAGCTAGGGAGCAGTGCTACCCACCTCTGTGTACATACTCTTATCCAGTAAACCGAACCTACAAAACTATACAGGTGTTTGTGTTCTCTCCTGTATATAGAACTTATTACCCAGAACACCTAACATGGCGCAGTGCGTAGTTTTACTGGATTATTACGAGTGATTAGTGCAAGTTTGTGGAAAGCCGGCTTATGCGGCTTATGACTCCCGCCTTTGTGTCAAATCCCTCGAAGAATTTCGCAACTTTGAGCAGCGTCAGTGACAGTGATTTTCTGTGAAGTGTTAAGTGCATTGTGTGTTTCGTGCCATTCATGTGTGACCTTGTTCGAACGGATTTCCAAGGTATACGGCATGTTCTGGGCATTTGTGGGGTGTAGAGCTCAGCGCACCCTCCTCTGACCGTTTACAGAGAGCGACTGAGCTACTCCTGTCTCCACCCCCCTCCCTCACAGCGCCGCCTCCACCCCCCCTCACAGCTGGGGCGAGACGCTCTGCCCGGGACACACACACACACACACATACATGTACTAACACTTGCTGACCGCGCGGCTTCATTATATATATTTTATATATATAACCTACTTATCTGTGTATTTAATTAATGTTTTGTGTCTGAAATCTTGTTGATACGAAGGGCTGACCGGTCAACACTGATTTAAGACACAGTACACAGATAAAGTAGTTATGTCTCATGCCTTACGTAGCCGTGGACCCAGCGCCTGGATGAGTCAAGCGGATGATAGTCCCCCAGAGATGGATGACCAGGCCGGCCACGACGCTCCAGCCCCCACAACATCGCGCAGTCCTTCACCTCAATATTCAGCGTTATCTCCAGAGATAATTGCCTTAATGAAGTTTATGAGAGATGAGAGACGCGAGGATGAAGCTCACAGACGTTTGGCGGATGAGCACAGAAGGCAAGCAGAGGCAGAACGAGACCACCAACGGAGAATGGAAGACAGTGCACGGTTTGAAGCCTTGATATCTCGCCTCACTGTTAACCAAGCCCCTGGTTCTAACACTGCCTCGGTACTGAATGGTTCAGATACCTCATCCATGCTTCCTTCACGCCCCCCAGCCCCACCTAAAGCAGCAGCTCAAACACCGCCCATCTTGGAGCCTGATGTAAATTTCCAGACTTTTCGCGAATGGCGGCGGCGGTGGACTGATTATGCTACAATGGTGGATCTCCAGAGTTTGTCACAGCCTAAACAACTCATCCAGTTGCGTATGTGCCTGTCCTTGGAAGTTCAGCGTGTCTTAGAACATACGTTGCAGGTACCCCCAACCTCTTCGCTGTCTGTAGAGGAGGTACTGGACGTTCTACAACGGCACATCAAAGGACAGCAGAATGAAGCTCTGCGCAGGAGGGAATTGTTTGAAGGCAGACAGATGGAGGGTGAGTCTTTGACGCTTTTATGGACGTCTTAAGAGCCTTCGGAAGAGGTAGATATATGTTTAGGGGCCACCACCAGCAGCAGGAGACCCAGTTGAAGCAGGATCCTGATGGGTGCTAAGACGAGAACTGTCCAACGCTTCACCTCGACTCTTCCTCTTCTCTTCAGGATGTGTTGACGATATGTCGCTCCTATGAGGCTGCCAGGTGTGCCACCTCTGCCATCCGAGCTCCCCCTACAGCTGTACGCGCTGTGTCCCGGTACAAGAAGGACAAGTCTGCTCCTACGCCTTCGCCCACCACGTCCACGCCCGGTTCATTTTGCAACAACTGTGGTAAGCAGCACGGAACACAGGTGTGTCCAGCTGCTCAGTCTACCTGCAACAGTTGTGACCGTATGGGCCACTGGTCGCTCACAGTGCGGTGCCCAGCTAAGTACGTACAGTGCAATGTGTGCGGTCGCCTGGGCCACTATGACAAGTGTTGCCCTACCCACGAACCCAAGGGACAGCGTCGGCGGAAGCTTCGGCGCCCTTCTACCAGTGAGGGCCGCCCACAGTCGCCAAATCAGAGGCACGACGACCCTGGACAAAGCCCGACCCATTTTAGGAGGGTGTACTCCTCGCATCCCAGGACCAAAGTCCCCCAGTACATCAGCGCCATCGTGACCTACGGCGGTGTGTCATCCCGTCTTCAGATGTTGCCCGACACCGGCGCTGATGCTACAGTCATCGGTCCCCAGCATTTGCGATGCTTGGGGCTCTCTCCAAGCGATCTAGGACCGCCTCCCGAGGACCTCCGCTTTATGGCAGATGGTTCACAGATGGCCCCAGCCCTGGGTTCACTTTATGCACATGTCACCTTTGGCAACAGGTCGCGTCAGGCCTGGATTGACGTGCATAATGGTGTCCCGACTCCCTTGCTGTCCTACAGACAGTGTCAAGAGTTGGCCATCATCTCCCAGGACTTCCCAACACCGATTCTCGAGGTAAATTACGCCAACAGGGTGCATGAAGGGAGCAGCAACTACCCTGCTGCCGCCCTACCCCTACCTCTGGCCAGTGACACCTCTCCTTCGGTAGTTGTCCCTGCTGCATCACGTCCCCACGCCTTGGCTCGCCTTCACGACAGTCACCGTGGAGCTGAGGCCACCAAACGACGTGCACGACAGACCGTGTTCCGGCCTGGCATCGACCCCGACATCTCCAATGCTGTCCAGGTGTGTAAGCCCCGCCACGTATTACAACCCAGCCAGCAGCAGGTACCCTTCATGAGTGACGACAACCCCACCCGCCCCTTTGAGTCTGTGTCGGCCGACTTTTTCTGTGTGTCAGGAAAGTCCTTCCTGGTTATCGTCGACCGCCTCTCTGGTTGGCCGGTTGTCATCAAGGGCGGTAATGACACGACGTCTGCCGCCACCATCAGCAAGTTCCGCCACTACTTCCGTGACGTGGGCGTTCCTGTACGCCTGCGAACCGACGGAGGGCCTCAGTTCACAAGCCGGGACTTTGCTGTGTTCCTCGACCGATGGGGAGTCCGGCATGTGTTGTCATCGCCCCATTACCAGCAGTCCAACGGCCACGCTGAGGTTGCTGTCAAATCCTTGAAGCACCTCATCCTTAAGGTGGCCCCTTCTGGGAATATTGA
>NW_024734834.1:0-12342 GCF_018991925.1 Homarus americanus | reverse complement strand
TAGAAGTTACGTATTGCCTCTGGAAATTTTTTGAAAAATCTTCAAAATTTTCAAAATTTTTCGAAAATTTTCGTGGTATTCTTTTCAAAATTTTCCGAAAATTTTTCAAAATTTCAAAACATTTCCGTAAATTTTCGGAAAATTTTCTAAAATCTTCTAAAATTGTTTCGCAATTTTTCAAAAATGGTTACGTGGGAGTTCCTCCACCATGGAGCTTCCACCAGCCATATTCAAAATTACTGACCTAGGCGATAGTAAAGCCTGACCTCCAGAAGGAGGACTCAAAAATAATTCTGGAAGCCATAGTCACTGAGACACCGGCAGAGTGCAGCATGATACTTCACAGATGGCTCGGTGGATCCAAAACACCATACATGTGAGCGGCCTTCTACACCCAAGGTCAGACCTCTGGAGTTTTTGAGAATTTTCGAAATTCTTTAAATTTTCGTAATTTTTCGGAAAATTTTTGTAAATTTTTCGTGGGGTTCTTTCAAAATTTCGAAAATTTTCAAAATATTTCAAACATTTCAAAAATTTTCATAAAATTTTCCAGTAATTTTCTAAAATTGTTCACAATTTTTAAAAAAATGGTTACGTAGTTCCTCCACCATGGAGCTCTCCACCAGCCACATTCAAAATTGTTACTGACCTAGGCGATAGTAAAGCCTACCTCTGTATGACCTCAAAAATAACTTGTTATACACTGAGACAGATGGGCAGATGCAGCATGATACTTCACAGATGGCTGTGGATCCAAAACATCATACATCCGAGCGGAATTTTCTACACCCAAGGTCAGACTCCTCTGGAAAATTTTTTTTGTGAAAATTTTGAATCTTTCGTAATTTTTCAAAATTTTTTCAAAATATTTCAAAACATTTCCCAAAATTTTCAGTAAATTTTTCAAAAATCTTCTAAATTGTCTACAATTTTCAAAAATGGTTGGCGTAGTTCCTCTCCAATTGGAGCTCAACAAGCCACATTCAAAATTACCGACCTAGGCGTTATAAAGCCTTACCTCCAGAAGGAGGACCTAAAAAATAACTCTGGAGCCATAGCCATCTGAGGCTATCGGCAGATGCAGCATGATATTACAGATGGCTCGGTGATCCAAACACTACATGTGAGCGGGCCTTTCTACACCTGTTGTCAGATCTCTGGTTTTTGGAATTGAAAATCTCTTTTCTTTTAAAAATTTTGGTTGAACTTTGTAATTCAAAATTGTAATTTTTCCTGGAAATTTTTGTTGATGTTTCAAATGATTTTAAAAATTTTCAGAAAATTTTTCCAAAATTTTCTAAATTTGTTCACAATTTTTTAAAAAATGGTTATGTAGTTCTCCACCATGGAGCTCCACCAGCCACATTCAAAATTACTTGACCTAGGCGATAGTAGTTTCTACTTCCAGAGATTCCTCAAAATAACTCAGCTTTATAGCCACCGAGACACCGGCAGATGGAGAGATGATACTACAGATGGCTTGCAGGATCCAAAACATCATACATCCGGAGCGGCCATCTACACTCAAGTTCAGATCTGAAAATTTTTAAAATTTTTGAAAATCTTCAAAAATTTTCAAAATTTTTCGGAAAATTTTTCAAAATTCTTTAAATATTAAAAATTTTCCGAAAAATTTTTCAAAATATTTTCAAAACATTTCAAAATTTTCAGAAAATTTTCCAAAAATTTTCTAAAAATTGTTCACAATTTTTCAAAAAAATACATGTAGTTCCTCCACCATGGAGCTTCCACCAGCCACATTCAAAATTACTGACCTAGGCGATAGTAAAGCCTACTCAGAAGGACCTCTAATAACTCTGAAGCCATAGCCACTGAGACACCGGCAGATGCAGCATGATACTACAGATGGCTTGGTGGATCCAAAACATCATACATCCGGAGCGGCCTCTACACCTAAGGTCAGACCCTGAAAATTTTGGGAAAATTTTGAAAATCTTCAAAAATTTTTCAAAAATTTTTTTGAAAAATTTTCAAAACTTTGAAAAATTTTGTACTTCAGAATTTTCAAAAATTTTCCGAAAATTTCTTCAAATATTTCAAAACATTTCAAAATTTTCAGAAAATTTTCCAAAATTTTCTAAAATTGTTCGCTAATTTTTTCAAAAATGGTTACGTGTTCCTCCACCATGGAGCTCTACCAGCCATATCTAAAATTACCGACCTAGGCGATAGTAAAGCCTTACCTCCAGAAGGACCTCAAAAAATAACTCTGAAGCCATAGCCAATGGAGACACTGGCAGATGCAGATGATACTTCACAGATGGCTTGGTGGATCCAAAATAGTCATATTATCCGGAGTGGCCATCTACACCTAAGGTGCTTGGTCTCTTCTGTAGATGGGGAAAATTTTCGAAATCTTCAAAATTTTTAAAAATTTCGGTAAATTTTGTAATTTCGTGGTTCTTTCAAAAATTTTCCGAAAATTTTTCAAATATTTCAAACATTTAAAATTTTCAGAAAATTTTCAGTAATTTTCTAAATTGTTCATAATTTTTCAAAAATGGTTACGTAGTTCTTCCACCATGGAGCTCTTACCAGCCATATTCAAATTAATGACCTAGGCGATATGTAGCCTACTCTCCAGAAGGACCTCAAAAATAACTCTGGAGCCATAGCCACCGAGACACGCAGATGCAGCATGATATTTTGGCAGATGGCTTGGTGGATCCAAAATATCATGCATCTGAGCGGCCTTCACACCTAAGGTCAGACCTTCTGAGGGGTTTTTTTGGGAAAAATTTTTAAAATTCGTAAATTTTAGTAATTTTTGAAAATTTTCGAAAATTTTGAAAATTTAAAAATATTTCAAAACATTTCCCAAAAAATTTCAGAAAATTTTTCCAAAAATTTTCTAAAATTGTTCATGTTTTCGTAAAAAAATGGCTATGTAGTTCCTCCCACCATGGAGCTTCCAATTGCTTCTCACATTCATAATTACTGACCTAGGCGATAGTAGTCAGCCTCCAGAAGGAGGACCTCAAAAATAACTCTGGAAGCTTATAGCCACTGAGACACCGGCAGATGGCATTACATCACAGATGGCTCGGTGGATCCAAAACACCATACATCCGAGCGGCCTTCTACACCTGCTGTCAGACTCCTCTGAAAAATTTTTTGGAAAATTTTCGAAAATCTTCAAAAATTTTCGTAAATTTCGAATTTTCAAAAATTTTCAAAAATTTTTCAAAATATTTCAAAACATTTCCTGAAAAATTTTCAGAAAATTTTCCTGTAATTTTCTAAAATTGTTCACAATTTTCAAAAATGGTTACGTAGTTCCTCCACCATGGAGCTTCCACCAGCCACATTCAAATTACCGACCTAGGCGATAGTAAAGCCTACTCCAGATGACCTCAAAAAATAACTCTGGAAGCCAGAACCACTGAGACACCGGCAGATGCAGCATGATACTACAGATGGCCGGTGGATCCAAAACACTATACATCCGGAGCGGCTCAACACCAAGCGTCGAGATCTTCTTAAAATTCTTTTGAAAATTTTCGAAAATTTTAAAATTTTTAAAATTTCGAAAAATTTTCAAAAAATTTTCAAAAAAATTTTCAAAATTTTATGAAACTTTTCAAAATATTTCTCTAAACATTTCCCAAAAATTTTCAGAAAATTTTCTTAAAAAGTTTTCTAAATTGTTCACAATTTTTTCAAAAAATGGTTACGTAGTTCCTCCACCATGGAGCTTCCACCAGCCACATTCAAAATTACTGACCTAGGCGATAGTAGTTTACCCAGAAGACCTCAAAAATAACTCTGAAGCCATAGCTACCGATATACACCGCAGATGCAGCATGATACTTCACAGATGGCTTGGTGGATCCAAAACATCATACATCCGCTCCGAGCGGCCTCTACACTCAAGGTCAGACCTCTGAAATTTTTGGGGAAAATTTTCGAAAATCTTCAAAAATTCTTTTTGTACCCTGAATTTCAAAATTTTTGGTAATTTCAAAATATTTCAAAACATTTCCAAAATTCTTCAGAAAAATTTTCCAAAAATTTTCTAAAATTGTTCACAATTTTTCAAAAAAATGGTTACGTAGTTCCTCCACCATGGAGCTCTCCACCAGCCACATTCAAAATTACCGACCTAGGCGATAGTAGTTTACCTCCAGAAGGAGGACCTCAAAAATAACTCTGGAAGCCATAGCCACCGAGACACCGGCAGATGCAGCATGATACTTCACAGATGGCTCGGTGGATCCAAAAAAACACCATACATCCGGAGCGGCCACCTGGGCGTCAGACCTCTGAAATTTTTTGGAAAAATTTTTGAAAATTTTAAAATTTTCAAAAAATTTTCGTAATTTTTTCAAAAACGGAGTGGCCTCACACCCAAGGTCAGACCTCTAGTAAAATTTTGGTAATTTCGTAAATTCGTACCTACATGAAAATTTTCAAAAATTTTCAAAATTTAAAATTCTTCCGAAAATTTTCAAAATATTTTAAAACATTTAAAATTTTCACAAAACCAGTATCTCTTCAAAATTGTTCACAATTTTTCAAAAATACCAGAAGTCTCCACCATGGAGCCTCCACCAGCCACATTCAAAATTACCGACCTAGGCGATAGTAAAGCCACTCCAGATGACCTCAAAAAAAATTCGAAGCCATAGCCACCGAGACACCGGCAGATGGCATGATACTACAGATGGCCTGAGATCCAAAAACCACACATCCGAGCTGCCTCACACCTAAGGTCAATCATGAAAAATTTCTTGAAAATTTTGAAAATCAAAATTTTCAAAAATCTTGTACTTTTAAAATTAAAAATTAATCTTTCAAAATTTCAAAAAATCTCCGAAATTTTCAAAATATTTCAAACATTTCAAAATTTCAGAAAATTTTCCAAAATTTTCTAAAATTGTTCACAATTTTTCAAAAATGGTTACAGCCCTCCCACCATGGACTTCCACCAGCCACCATTCAAAATTACCGACCCAGGCGATAGTAAAGCTCACCTCCAGAAGGACCTCAAAAAATAACCTAGCCATAGCCACCGAGACACCGGCAGATGCAGCATGATACCACAGATGGCTTGAGGATCCAAACACCATACATCCGGAGCGGCCTTCACACCCAATGTCAGACCCTCTGAAAATTTTTGGAAATTTTCGAAAATCTTCTGAACTTTCTGTAACGGAAAATTAAAAATTCTGTAAATTTAAAAATCTTCCGAAAATTTTCCAAATATTTCAAAACATTTCCAAAATCTTTCAGAAAATTCTTCCAAAATTTCTAAAATTGTTCACAATTTTTCAAAATGGTTAGTTCTCCAACTATGGAGCTTCCACCAGCCACATTCATTACCAGACCTAGGCGATAGTGCCTACCTCCAGAAGGACCTCAAAAATAACTCAAATAGCCACCAACACCTGGCAGATGCAGCATGACACTACAGATGGCTCATGGGATCCAAAACACCATACATCCGGGAGCGGGTCTTCACACCCAAGGTCAGACTCCTCTGAAAAATTTTTGAAAATTTTTGAAATTTTCAAAATTTTCAAAAATTTTGTAATTTCAAAATTTTTCGAAAATTCTCTGTAAATTAATCTTCCGAAATTTTCAAAATATTTCAAACATTTCAAAATTTTCAGAAAATTTTCCTACAATTTTCTAAAATTGTTACTCTTTTCAAAAAATGGTTACACGTAGTTCACCATGGAGCTTCCACCAGCCACATTCAAATTACCGACCCAGGCGATAGTAGCCACCTAGAAGGAGAATCAAAAAATAACTCTGGAAGCCATAGCCACTGAGACACCGCAGATGCAGCACGGCTCACAGATGGCTCGGTGGATCCAAAACACTACACATCCGGAGCGGCCTTCACACCAACAGACCTTCTGAAAATTTTAAAATTTTTTGAAAATTCAAAAATTTCAAAAATTTTCGGTACTTCAAAATTTTTCAAAATTCTTTAAAAAATTTCACAAAATTTTCCAGTAATTTTTTCAAAATATTTCAAAAATATTTCCAAAAATTTTCAAGAATCTTTCCAAAATTTCTAAAAATTGTTCCACAATTTCAAAATGGTTACGTAGTTCTCCACCATGGAGCTCTCCACCAGCCACATTCAAAATTACCGACCTAGGCGATAGTAAGCTTCACCTCCAGAAGGACCTCAAAATAACTCTGAAATAACACTGAGACACCAGAGATGCAGCATGATACTTCACAGATGGCTTGGTGGATCCAAAACAACACACATCCGAGTGGCCTTTACACCTAGGTTACAGACCCTGAAAATTCTTGGAAAATTTTGAAATCTTCGTAATTTGTACTTTTAGAAATTTTTCAGTACTTGAAATTGTACCTGTACTCAATTCTGAAAAATTCTTTCAAAATATTTCAAACATTTCAAAATTTTCAGAAAATTTTCCAAAATTTTCAAAATTGTTCACACACTTTCAAAATGATTACGTGGTTCCTCCCACCATGGAGCCTCACCAGCCACATCCAAAATTACGACCCAGGCGATAGTAAAGTTTCCACTCCAGAAGGAGGACTCAAAAATAACCTGGAGCTATACAGCCACCGAGACACTGGCAGATGCAGCATGATATTCTCACAGATGGCTCTGGATCCAAACCAACCTACATCCGAGCGGCCTCTACACCTAGGTTATCAGATCCTCTGAAAAATTTAGAAAATTTAGTAATCAAAATTCTTTAGTACTTTGTACCTTCAAAATTTTAATTAAATTACTTCTGAAAATTTTTCAAAATATTTCAAAACATTTCAAAATTTTCAGAAAATTTTCCAAAATTTTCTAAAATTGTTCACAATTTTTCAAAAAATGGATACGAAGTCCTCCACCATGGAGCTCTCCACCAGCCACATCTAAAATTACCGACCAAGCGATAGTAGCCTCCAGAAGGAGGACCTCAAAAATAATCCCAGCTATAGCCACTGAGACACCGGCAGATGCAGCATGATACTCACAGATGGCCTGGTGATCCAAAACACCATACATCCGAGCGGCCTCTCACACCACAGTCGACCCTCTGAAAAATTTTTGAAAATTAAAAATCTTCTCAAAATTCTTTAAAAATTTTGAAAATTTCAAAATTTAGAAAATTTCAAAATTTTCCTGAAAATTTTTCAAAATATTTCAAACATTTCAAAAATTTTCATAAAAATCTTCCAAAAATTTCTAAAATTGAAAACACAATTCTTTCAAAAAACACGTAGTTCTCCACCATGGAGCCCACCAGCCACATCTCAAAAACACCGACCCAGGCGAGAAAAGCTAACTCCAGAAGGACCTCAAAAAAATAACTTGGAAGCCAACCACCGAGACACCGCAGATGCAGCACTTCCACAGATGGCTTGGGATCCAAACATCATACATCCGAGCGGCCCTCTACACCTAAGTCAGACCCTCTGAAAATTTTTGGAAATTTCGAAAATTCTAATTTTCAGTACTTCCAAATTTTCAAAATTTTACCTCAAAATTTTCTGAAAATTAAAAATATTTCAAACACCTCAAAAATTTCAGAAAATTTCCAAAAATTCTACTAAAATTGTTCACTTTTTCAAAATGTATACGTAGTTCCTCCACCATGGAGCTTCCACCAGCAACATATCAAAATTACCGACCTAGGCGATAGTAAAGCCTAACTCCAGAAGGACCTCAAAAAATAACTCAGCCAGCCACCGAGACACCGCAGATGGCATGACACTCTCACAGATGGCCTCCGGTGGATCCAAACACCACATCCGAGCGGCCTCACACCCAAGGACAGACCTCTGAAAAATTAGACAGACAAAATCAGTAATTTCAAAATTTCAAAAATTTTCGTACTTTTCAAAATTTCAAAAATTGTATTGTAATTTCTACTTTTCCAAAATATTTCAACAAAAACATTCCTTACCTTCAGAAAATTCTTCAAAACTTTCAAATTGTTCACAATTTAAAAATGGTTACGTAGTTCCTCCACCATGAAGCTCTCCACCAGCCACATCTGAAAATTACCGACCTGAAAGGATAGTGTGTTTCACTCCAGAAGGAGACTCAAAAATAACCTGGAAGCCATACGACCGAGACAACTCTAAGATGCAGCATGATACTTCATGATGGTGGTGATCCAAACACCATACATCTGGAGTGCCTTTCACACCCAAGGTCAGACCCTCTGAGGCTCTCTAGAAAATTTTCGAAAATTCGCATTCTTTTCAAAAATTCCTCGAAAATGTCTTTTCAAAATTCTTTTCAAAGCCTTTCAAAATTCTCTTGAAAATTTCGTAATATTTCAAAACATTTCAAAAAATTTTGCAGGGAAATTTTCCAGTGTCTTTTCTAAAATTGTTCACAATTTTTCAAAAATGGTTATTGTTCTCCACCATGGAGCTCTCCACCAGCCAATATTCAAAATTACCTGACCCAGGCGATAGTAAAGCCTACTCCAGAAGGAGGACCTCAAAATAACCTGAAACATAGCCACTCGAGACACCGGCAGATGCAGCATGATACTTCACAGATGGCTCACAGCATCCAAAACACCATACATCCGAGCGATCCTCTAACCCAAAGTCAGACCTCTGAAATTAACTTTTTGAAAACTTTCAAAATCCTTTACCAGTACCTCGAAAAATCTGCAAATACAAACACCCAAAACAAAAACCAAAAATTTTCTAAAATTGTTCACAAATTTTTCAAAATGTCACGTAGTTCTCCACCATGGAGCCTCCACCAGCCACATCCACCTCACGACCCACTGATAGTGCCTACCCAGAAGGAGGACCTCAAAAATAACCTCAGCTATAGCCACCGAGACCGGCAGATGCAGCATGATTACCACAGATGGCCTGGTGATCCAAAACATCATACATCCGGAGCTGGCCTCTACACCCAGGAAGTCAGACCCTCTGAAAAATTCTTGAAATTTTTCATCTTCAAAAATTTTCGAAATTTTTCAAAATTTAAAATTTTCTGTAGAATTTAAAATTTTCCAAAATTTCAAATATTTCAAAACATTCCAAAATTTTCAGAAAATTTTCCAAAATTTTCTAAATGTTCACAATTTTTCAAAATGGTTACGTAGTTCTCCACCATGGAGCTCTCACCAGCCATTCAAATTAACCGACCCAGGCGATAGAAGCCTACTCCAGGAAGGAGGACCTCAAAAATAACTCTAGGAAATATAGCCACCGAGACACTGGCAGATGCAGCATGATACTCACAGATGGCTCCGTGGATCCAAAACATCAAACATCCGGAGCGGCCTCACATCCCAAGGTCAGACCTCTGATAGAATTTAATTTCAGTGTACTTTAAATTTTTACAAAAATTTCAAAATCTTTCAGCAATTTTTTTCGAAATATTTCAAAACATTTCAAAATTTCAGGAAAAATTCTCCAAAAATTTTCAAAATTGTTCTCAAACTTTTCAAAATGGTTGTAGTTCTCCACCATGGAGCTCTTCCACCAGCCATTAAATACAAACCTAGCGATAAAGCTCACCTCAGAAAGAGACCTCAAAATAACTTGGCCATACCACGAGACCACCGGCAGATGCAGCATGATACCACAGATGGCTCGTGGATCCAAACATCATACATCCGAGCGCCCACATGTCAGACCTTGAAATACTTTGAAGTCTTCAGAATTTTCAAAATTTTTCAAAATTTTAACCTCTTCAAAAATTTTCAAATTAATTTCAAAATTCTTCCAAAATTTTCTTCAATATTTCAAAACATTTCCAAATTTCAGAAGCCTAAAATTTTCTAAAATTGTTCACAATTTTTCAAAAATGGGTATGTAGCTCCACCATGGAGCTTCCACCAGCCACATTCAAAATTACTGACCTAGGCGATAGTAAAGCCCACTCAGAAGGAGGACCTCAAAAATAACTCTGAAGCCATAGCCACGAGACACTGGCAGATGCAGCATGATACTACAGATGGCTCGTGCATCCAAAACATCATACATCCGAGCGTCTTCTACACCTGTCAGACCTCTGAAAATTTTTTTGAAAAATTTTAGTAAATCTTTCAAAATTTTCAGAAATTTCAAAATTTCAAAAATTCTTCAAAATATTTAAAACATTTGAATTCAGAAAAATTTAAAATTTCTAAAATTGTTCACACAAAAAATGGTTACGTAGTTCCTCCCACCATGGAGCTTCCACCAGCCACATTCAAATTACCGACCTAGGCGATAGAAGCCTACCCAGAAAGGAGGACCTCAAAAATAACTCTGGAAGCCATAGCCACTGAGACACCGGCAGATGCAGCATGATACTCACAGATGCATCGGTGATCCAAAACATCATACATCCGGAGCGGCCTCACACCCAGGGTCAGACCTCTGAAAATTTTGAAAATTTTGAAAATTCTCAAAAATTTTTCGAAAAATTTTCAAATTTTCGAAAATTTTCGTACTTTTCAAAAAATTTCCCGAAAATTTTTCAAAATATTTCAAAACATTTCTAAATTTTCAGAAAATTTTCCAAAAATTTCTAAAATTGTTCACAATTTTTCAATGGTTACTGCAGTCTCCACCCATCATGGAGCCCACCAGCCACATTCAAAATTACTGACCTAGGCGATAGTAGCCTACCCAGAAGGACCTCAAAAATAACTCTGAAGCTTAGCCACGAGACACCGGCAGATGCAGCATGATACTACAGATGGCCTGGTGGATCCAAACATCATACATCCGAGCATTTTTCAAAATATTTCAAACATTTCCAAAAATTTTCAGAATTTTCCAAAATTTCTAAATTGTTCACAATTTTTTTCAAAAATGGTTACGTAGTTCTCCACCATGGAGCTTCCACCAGCCACATTCAAAATTACTGACCTAGGCGATAGTAGCCTACTCCAGGAGGACCTCCAAAAAATAACTCTGAAATATAGCCACTGAGACTGGCTGATGCAGCATCATACTACAGACGGCCTGTGGATCCAAACATCAAACATCCGGAGCGGCCTTCTACACTCAAGGTCAGCCCTCTCAATTTTCAGATTTTTTCAAAATTTTCCGAAAATTTTTCAAAATATTTCAAAATATTTCTAAAATTTTCAGAAAATTTTCAAAAATTTTCTAAAATTGTTCACAATTTTTCAAAATGTTATAGTTCCTCCACCATGGAGCTCTCCACCAGCCAACATTCAAAATTACCGACCTAGGCGATAGTAAAGCCTACCTCCAGAAGGACGACCTCAAAAATAACTCTGGAAGCCATAGCCACCGAGACACTGGCAGATGCAGCATGATACTCACAGAGGTTTGTGGATCCAAACATCATACATCCGAGCGGCCTTCTACACTCAAGGTCAGGACCTCTGAAAATTTTTTTTGAAAATTTTCGAAAATCTTCAAAATTTTTCAAATTCTTTCCGAAAATTTTTAAAAAATTTTCCGAAAATTTTCAAAATATTTCAAAACATTTCCTAAAATTTTCAGAAAATTTTCCAAAATTTTCTAAAATTGTTCACACTCAAAAAATGGTTACGTAGTTCCTCCACCATGGAGCTTCCACCAGCCACATTCAAAATTACTGACCTAGGCGATAGTAAAGCCTACCTCCAGAAGGAGGACCTCAAAAAATAACTCTGGAAGCTATAGCCACTGAGACACGGCAGATGCAGCATGATACTTCACAGATGGCTCGGTGGATCCAAAACATCATACATCCGGAGCGGTCTCTACACTCCAGGTCAGACCTGAAAATTTTTTGACGAAAATCTTCAAAAATTTTTCAAAATTTTTCAAAAATTTTCACAATTCCAAAAATTTAAAAAAATTTCAATTTCAAAAATTTTCAGAAAATTTTCCAAAATTAATTTTCAAAAATTTTCCAAAATTTTCCAAAATTTTTCAAAATATTTCAAAACATTTCCTAAAATTCAGAAAATTTTCCAAAAATTTTCTAAAATTGTTCACAATTTTTCAAAATGGTTACGTAGTTCCTCCACCATGGAGCTTCCACCAGCCACATTCAAAATTACCGACCTAGGCGATAGTAAAGCCTACCTCCAGAAGGAGGACCTCAAAAATAACTCTAGCCATAGCCACCGAGACACCGGCAGATGCAGCATGATACTCACAGATGGCTTGGTGGATCCAAAACATCATACATCCGGAGCGGCCTTCTACACCTAAGGTCAGACCTCTGAAAATTTTTGGAAAAATTTTCGAAAATCTTCAAAAATTTTTCAAAATTTTTCAAATTTTCCAAATTTTCAAAATTTTCCAATTTCAAATTTTAAAAAATTTCAAAATTTACAAAATTTTCAAAATTTTCCAAAATTTAAAAATTTTCCAATTTTTCAAAATTTCCAAAAATTTTTCAAAATA
>NW_024734833.1:0-8465 GCF_018991925.1 Homarus americanus | reverse complement strand
CCGACACTACTGCTGTGAGATCCGCTATGAAAGTTCAGCTTTGCGGCGCACCGCAGATATGTAAAACGCTATGAAAGCTATGCTGGGTATTCTGTATATATATATATATATATATATATATATATATATATATATATATATATATATATATATATATATATATATATATATATATATATATATATATATATATACACCTAGACCTTACTTACTTATCACGTGGGATCTCCAATTGCCTGACTTACGATCACTTCAGATATAGATGATAAAAAAAAAAATTTAAATGACAATGATTTTCTCATCAAACGTTTCAAGTTAATGTAGTTCTCATGTATAATTAGAAAATTATGGGTCCCATGCATTCAGCTGACTACATTAAAGGTTAAGTGCTCAGTCACACTGTATCCATTCTTTATTTATTACTTTCACTGTACTGCATCCATTCATCATTATTCATTACTTTTACTGTACTGTATTTCATTGTAGATTTTTATTATAATTTTTTTTTTTTTTTTTTTTTTTTATCTATGTCGGACATTTAACCATGTCGGACTTACGACTGGATTTGGTCCCAACCCCGCCGTAAGTCGGGGTATATATATATATATATATATATATATATATATATATATATATATATATATATATATATATATATATATATATATATATATATATATATATATATATATATATATAGTATATATACATATATATATATATGTATATATCTGTACGATATATATAATAGTAACTCGCTAACTTAATTTTACAATCTAATTTCGACACGAACTGCCTTCCATATGATTTCAATTCGGTTAACTAAAAAATTGTTAACGGTTCTTACTAACCGACTTCAACATATGTTTTCGCTTAACTGACCGGCAAACCAGTTTTAGTATCAGTCCCAATGTATTAATCGGTTCTGGGCCTAAAATTTTACTATTTTAGTAATTATCAAGAAGTTTATACTATTCAATAATTTTAAAAGTTTAATATTCAATTTTTTGCCATTTTAACAATTATTGAACATAATTGAAGGTAAAGTGACTAGTTTAATGCGCAGCATCCAGCTCTTAACACAGCAAAACAGGATATTCTGTTTTCACTGGAGGTAACATCTTGCTTGAGATCAACAAACGCTATTTTTCTGTTTCCAAGCAAATTATTGGTCATTTTGAAATATATTTTACATATTGACAATATATAATGCAGCGCAGTGTTGATTTAAAGAAAATAATCTTGAATTACACCAGAGAGCTAAAATTTGAGGGCTAATGGCGCCATGGGGTGACTTCTCTTCCACCCCAATGCCTTCTCTTTCTTCCTTCCTCCACCCCCATTCTAAATCCCATCATCATCATCATCATCATCCAGGAGCCTTCTACATACACACCTCAAAGTAAGTGAACCTTTTCACCATTTTTGTTGAATTTAGGAAATTTTCGGTGAGCTGGAACCACTGCTCAAAAACCATTGAAACAATGGTTTCAGTTAGCGTAACCTTTTCAAGTTAACGAAAAGACCTCTTGGAACGGATTGAGATCCTGTTAACGGAGGGGTCACTGTATATATATGTACGTATATATATTTATATATATATATATATATATATATATATATATATATATATATATATATATATATATATATATATATATATATATATATATATATATATATATATATATATATATATATATATACAGTCAATCTCACATTATGTCCGCATTCCGCTTTCACTTAACGCGTCTTGCCAGAACCTAACATGCTCACATTCCGCGGTCGTGGAACCCTATTATATGCGAGAGTTCACAGCCGCCCAAGTCAGTGAATAGTGATAATTATAGTGAGGATATGGACTTATATGGACTTTGAGGGTTGACAAAGAGGCCCTGCAAGCCTCCTGTGGGATAGTGATACAGATTGATATACAAGTGACAGGTGAGGGCCAATAATCTGCCTCTGCCTCGAAACCAACCCCCATCCTCGTGCCCAGCCATCTTTTTCTACTAAGGGTGTTAAAAACCTAATATTATTGATATTTCTTAATTATTAATTGTGTGTGCATGCCATCATAAAGTTAAGATAATATTTTACTACAACATATTGTGTGTCGTCAAAAGTGGAGTTTGGGATCGGCCTGACCCATTTCAATTAATCCCATATGTTATGTTGTTCACTTTACGCTCTCACTTTCCGCCGGTATCCGGGTTACATTAACCGCCAGAATGTGAGACCCAACTGTACAGTCAACCTCACTTTACGCGTCCCACATTCCGCATTTCCACGCACACCGTGCCCTGCCAGAACCCAGGATGCTCACATTCCATGTGGTGTACCCCTTACACGGGTGAAGTATAATTTTTATTTAGCTCCATAAAATTCATACAAATTATCCGCCATTATATAATTTTATATGCTGGGAATTCTTATAATTTGATGATCATTTTGAATATAAACATCATAGATTTTGTATTAGACATAAATTTTAGATGTAATGTTTACTCTGAGTAAATATGTTATCTTTTGTGCAAAATATATGACATTTATATTCAAAATATTCCTGGTCTTACAAGGAATCCAGCAATGTCAATTATATTATCCTAACTTTAATCTGAGGTATTATTTAATACTAATTGTTAAAATTTAGTTTTTTCACCCAACATCTCTTGAAGGAGAGCATTGTGGGGGGAGGGTTGGACTGACCGACCATCTGGCTATTGGAAGAGGGGGGACAAGGTGGGGTAACTTTAATTGACATATAGTGTCGTGAAGAATATTTTTTTTATTAACTGAAGATATATATTTTAGCTCATAAAATTCATACAAATTACCCGCCAGAATATAATTTACATTGCTGGAATTTACAATTAGATCATTTTGAATATAAACATCATAGATTTTGCATTAGACATACAAATTTTAGATGTAATGTTTACTCTGAGTAAATATGTTATCTTTTGTGCAAAATATATGACATTTATATTCAAAATATTCCTGTCTTACAATGGAATCCAGCAATGTCAACTGTATTATCCTAACTTAGTTTGAGGTATTATTTATTAAAATTTAGTGGTTTTCCTCAAAAATTTCAGAGAGGGAAGAGCCAGCAGTGTAGTGAGAAGAGAGGGAGGGGAGTTGAGTCCATTATTTGAATGGACATTAACTTATGATTGTATTTCTATTTCTTTAAGTATTAATTGTGTGCATGTACCATCATAAAATTAAGATGTTATTTTTACTAGAACATAGGTATTCTGTCGGAAAAAGTGAGTTTGGGGATCGCGGCCTTTATTGGAATTAATCCCATATGTTCTGTTGTTCACTTAACACGGTACCCTGGGAGTTTAGATGATAAGCTATGGGGTACTACTGTACAACACACATATATATATATACAGTATTACCTCGCCTAACGCGTTTCACTTAACGCTGCTTATCATATAATGCGGCGTGCCTCGCCAGAGCTGAACTTTCACCTAACACGGATTTTTCCACATATACACGGTGAGTGTCCGGCTCGAGACGCTATTTTTAGATTTGCGCCACCGCCACCCGCCTGACTGCCTGTTTTAGCTCATAAAATTCATACAAATTACTCGCCAGAATATAATTTACATTTGCTGAATTTTTATAATTTAGATCATTTTGAATATAAACATCATATATTTTGCATTAGACATACAAATTTTAGATAACATTTTTCTCTGGGTAACTATGTTATCTTTTGTGCAAAAATATTATACATTTATATTCAAATATTCCTGGTCTACAAGGAATCCAGCAATGTCAATTATATTATCCTAACTTTAGTTTGAGGTATTATTTATTACAAAAGTTAAGTATTCTGGTTTTCCCAACACATCTCCTTGGGACGGTTGGTGGGGGTGGGGGAAGGAGGGACCCACCGACCATCTGTTACCCGGTGAAGAATATTTTTTTTTTTTTATTAACTGAAGATATTTGTTTTAGCTCATAAAATTCATACAAATTCACCGTCAGAATATAATTTACATTGCTGGAATTCTTATAATTTGATGATCATTTTGAATATAAACATCATATATTTTGCATTAGACATAAAAAATTTTTAGATAAAATGTTTAATCTGAGTAAGTATATTCTGTGCAAAATATATGAAGTTTATATTCAAAATATTCCTGGTCTTACAAGGAATCCAGCAATGTCAATTATATTATCCTAACTTTAATCTGAGGTATTATTTAATACAAATGTTAAAATCTAAATTTTTCACCCACTTTCTCTTGAAGGGATGATTGGTGGGGGAGGGTTGGGACTGACCACAAGGTTGGAAGAGGAGGGAAGGCAAGGTGGGGCTTTGATTCGACAATAGTGCCGTGAAGATTATATTTTTTTAATAACTGAAGATATTTGTTTTAGCCTGCAAAATTCATAAATTATCTGCCAGAAATATAATTTACATTGCTGAATTTATAATTTGAGATCATTTTGAATATAAACATCATATTTTGCATTAGACATACAAATTTTAGATAAAATTCTCTGAGTAACTATGTTATCTTTTTGTGCAAAAATATATGACATTTATATTCAAAATATTCCGGTCTTAAAGGAATCCAGCAATGTCAATTGTATTATCCTAACTTTAGTTTGAGGTATTATTTATTAAAATTTAGTGGTTTTCCTCAAAAATTTCTCAGAGAGGAAGAGGCAGTGTAGGAGAGGGGGAGGGACTTGAGTCCATTATTTGAATGGACATTAACTTCTGCACTGTATTTCTAGTTCTTCTTACATTAATTGTGTGCATGTACCATCATAAAATTAAGATGTTATTTTTACTACAACATAGTTATGTGTCTTCAAAAATGGATGGGATACCGTTTCTATTGGAATTAATCCCATATGTTCTGTTGTTCACTTAACGCGGATTTCACTTTAACACGGGACCCTCTGTTCACACCATGAGTGGGTATTAACTATATATATATATATATATATTATATATATATATATATATATATATATATATAATATATATATATATATATATATATATATATATATATATATATATATATATATATATATATATATATATATATATATATATATATATATATATATTATTATTTATTTATTTATTTATTCACAATATTTATAATTTGATAATGTACAGTATTGTCTAATGGTAGACCCTACTTCCATATGGCATCATCCACAATGTGTTGATCTTGGTTAACAATTTATCTTTCTGCTCATTACACACAATTACTTGAGTTTCAATTGTTTCTCTTCCTTCTTTCTTGCGCGCACGTATAATGTTTCTCACCTTTGATCTTTTTTCCATTTATTTATGGTTGGTTATTAAAATAATGTAATTCACTTCAAGTGCGCATCAAAATTTTACCGGCACAATTGGCACACTAGTGACTACTTAAGCGGCAGTTATTTTAATTGGAACTAAATGTTGATTGTGGTAAAATATTTCCATTACTTGAAATAGATTTGCCGATTTATTTGTTTTATTTATTTATTTATAATATACTGTAATACATTACCGCTTACTGCAAGTATTTTCTTTAATTTATATACTTGTTTACGCTGAAAAAGGAGGCTACCATTATACCTGTTAGTCATTAAGGACCAAACTCCGAGGAATCCATAGTGGCTTCATTCATCATTATATCCTAAATTTACCACCAATACATTGGTTCAGAATTAAACGCGGTCATTACTGAATATTCTTTGTAAAAAATTTTAAATTAGTTATTTATAGAGATAAGTATTATGATCAGTAAATATACAGATATGCATTACTGACCACCTCCGAACACAAGAGATGACTAAAAATAGCCACAAGCGGTCTGATCAAGGTCACTTTCCCTGGTAGGACTTTGTGAGTGGTTTTACCATGTTTCCATCACCACTCTGACACGCTAAGCACAATATTTTGTTAAATTTTATACTTGGTGATTAAGACGACCCCTAAACTTTGGGCAGATTTTTTAATGTTCAAATTCCGTCTTATAGCCGGAGATATCTGATAATTAATTCCAGCTCTGAAAATTTCACCCTGGTTTCAACAAAAAATGGAAGAAAAGTTCACCTTCTTTAAAAACAACAACAAAGCCGCGGGAAATTAAGGTTTGTTTACATCCGGCAGTTCGGCTCTCTCTCTGTTTGTCTATACAATACAGTGGTCCCTTGGTTAATGAGCACAATCCATTCCAGCACGTTGCTCGTTAACCGAAAATCTTGTTAACCGAAACCATTGTTTCAATGGGTTTTTGGGTAATTGGTTCCAGCTCACCGAAAATTGCCTAAATTCAACAAAATTTTTAGAAATGGACACTTACCTTGAGGTGTGTATGTCGAAGGCTCCTGGATGATGATGCTGATGTGAATTTTAAATGGGAGGTGGAGGAGGAGAAAGGAGAAGAGGAGGAGGTGGAGTAGAAGCATTTTACTGCTACTTGGAAGGTGAGTCACCTTCCAAGAAAATGTCAGGAACCTCTGGACTGAAAGATTCTCCACCATGAACATCCTCTCCTTCTTGAAGTGGAAGGCTGAGGGCTAGCATCATCCTCTCTCCTTCTTGAAGTGGAAGGTAGAGGGATAGCATCTTGTTCCCTCTGCCTTTTACTGAAGAAAGTGTCAATTGTGGTCTGTGGGGCATCTGTCCTCCTCACCATTAACTTATGTTTAAAGAAGGAGACCATTGAGTCGTCAACATGACACAAAGTTAGTTCAGTTTTTTCCACATCTGGGTGCTTTGAAGCCAGTTCCCTGAACTTCTCCCAGTGGTAAATCACATCTTTCAACTCTTTAGTTGACACATGGTCATCACTTTCCCTTTCCTCCTCACCACTGTCAGCCTCTAACATCTCATCCAGTTGCTTCAAGTCATCAGGAGTAAGTCCCTCCTCATGAGATATCACAAACTCTTCAACATCATCCTCTTCCACTTCAAGGCCCAATGACTGACCAATGGACACAATCTCCTGGTCCAACACTGTGTCATCCTGAAATCCCTCAAAATCATGGACTACTGATGGCCACAGTGCTTTCCATGAAGAACTGAGGGATCTAGTGGAGACTTCTTGCCATGATGACACAATCAATTTTACAGCCTCCAGGATGTTGAATTGTGTCTTCTAGAACTGTTTCAGTGTTAGTTTAGGATCATTGGACGTTGCCTGATGACACCTCCTAAACATTTTCTTCATGTACAACTTCTTGAAGTTGCTGATCACATTCTGGTCCATTGGCTGTATGATTGATGTAGTGTTGGGAGGCAAAAACAACACTTTCACAAAGTCAAATTGATACTCCAAAGTTCTGACAGGTTCTGGGTCATGACCAGGAGCATTATCCATGAGGAGAAGAGCCTATAAAGGGAGTTTAATAGTGGTTAGGTAGCTCTTGACAGAAGGGCAAAACACATCAACAGCCCATTCATTAAAGAGCTGTCTTGTCACCCATGCCTTATGGTTGGACTTCCAATAAACTCCAAGCTTTGTTCTTACCACTTTCTGTTGCTTGAACACCCTGGGGTTTTCAGAGAGGTAGACAAGCATAGGCTTCAGTCGGAAATCCCCTGAAGCATTGGCACCAAGCAATAGAGTGAGACGGTCTTTCACGAGTTTATGCCCAGGTAAAGAGGCTTCATCTCTGGTGATGAATGTTCTTTTGGGCATCTTTTTCCAGAACAGCCCAGTTTCGTCCACATTGAACACTTGCTGTGGAAGATAATTTTCTTCTTCCATCAGTTCTTTAAATTCCACTAAAAACTTTGCTGCCCCTTCCTTATCAGCACAAGCAGCTTCACCATGCCTAACAACACAGAAAATGTCACTTCTTTTCTTAAATTTTTCGAACCAGCCTTTGCTGGCCCGAAAATCTTCAAATTCTGTGCCTGAAGAACCAGGTTGATCTGTCTTTAAATGTTCGTATATCTCCCTGGCTCTTTCACAAATGAATTCAGTAGAAACTGAATCACCTTTCATCTGTTTATCCCTAATCCAGATGAGAAGTAACATCTCAGTTTCTGCAATTAGGGATCTACTTTTAAACACTCTGGTAGATTTGTCTCTCACTTTCACTTCTTTAAATTTGTCTTTCTGTGCAAGAATTGTCGACACAATTGATACCGATGTATAATATGGACACGAAGTAGTACCTTAAGCTGTGTATTCTTATATTACTCTATTAATTATGTATAGTAAAGTATTACAGAACATGTATTAATCCTACGTAATATTTCCATTTATTATGCACCATGTTATGTATGTGAATTGTCATATTTACATATTATGTATTAAGCTTGTGAATGCTGGCATCTGTACATGCCAGCACGGAGTGATACAGAGAGTTGAGATCGCTAGTCCTTATGGTGTGGAAGCCCACTGTCTATTTGTTTCCTCTGTATATCTCCCGTACGAGAATAAGAACCTATTTTCAAGATAACAAGTGTTTACCAT
>NW_024734832.1:5000-11298 GCF_018991925.1 Homarus americanus | reverse complement strand
CCTCCTACAGCTATGAGGTCGAGGTTTAATGGCATCTGAAGTGAGCTGTGCTAATTGAGTGTTACTCTTTATTGGCTTTATAACCTGAGTCGGGCTTGTTGCGTACAAGATCCACTCGTATGTGGGTAAAGCTGGTCGCTGATTGGTTCATACACGACCGTGATGTCAACTTGTGTCCGTCCCACTCTCTGTAGGTGTCAGATGGGCTTTGGCTCAATCTCTGACCTGAGGTCAGTTCAATCCGTCATCCCACCACACACACACACTCAGCTTTTTTTTCTCTCTCTCTCTCAGCATAGTTATTTTAGGAGAAATGACCGAGTGTAACCTAAAAAAAAAATCTAAATTATATGTGAATATCAGTTCTGAATTTTAACTTGTGTACCTATGACGTTCTGAACTCACATAGTACCACTAGCAGTTATGGAAATCAATTAATTTTTCTCAAAGGTTTCATGGAACAACTTTTTTTTTCTCGGGTTTATTTAAAAATAATTCCTCGTGATATCTATTTTTCACATCAGTTTGTTTCAGTTTATTCTGATATATATTCGTATTTATTTTATTTTATTTTATATGCTATTTTTTATTATTTTTATATATATTTTGTCTTCAATTTTTATTCATTAATTTTTTCTCCGTCGGTTATTCACTATTTTTTATTATTTTTCTTTATTTTTTCTTTCCTGGTTATACATATTTTACATCTAATAATATCCTTCTACTCTTCATTCTTGGTTATTCACGTTATATTTACATTAATTTCCTTCCATTCTTTCATTTTTTCCTAGTTAAAGACGCGTTTTTTCCCCATTTACGTTTATCCAGTAATTTATTCATATCAAAGCTGTTTTTTCCCCAATTTGTACTTTTCTTCCTCACAAAACATTCTCAAACTTGTCCCCAGTTCATACAGTTATTTATGTCTGTGTAATCTGTAATTTTCAACACATATTTCTTGCTAGTAAATCGTGAATGTTAAACGTCTTGTCAATTTTTTTTTGCTTCAGTTAATGGTTTCCTAAAATGTATATATAATA
The DNA here is from genome assembly GCF_018991925.1 of Homarus americanus. Lineage (NCBI taxonomy): Eukaryota > Metazoa > Arthropoda > Malacostraca > Decapoda > Nephropidae > Homarus > Homarus americanus. Next base: position 10,258 of record NW_024734832.1, on the reverse strand, counting down.
TCTATATTTTTTTATGGAGTCTTTTCCGTATATTTGGGTCATATACTCTCTCTCTCTCTCTCTCTCTCCACCCATGCAAGTACATAATTAATATTTCATACTGCAGCGTAGACCATAACTTACAAAACCATTGAAGCGTTGGAATGTAAAGTACAGGACATATATTGAACTTTCGTGTGTGAGCAGTTTAGAATGGGTCAATGTCATGAGCACTGTGTATATGTTACTTGGGCTCATTTGCTTAATCGAGTAAAGCTTGCCAGTAAAACGAAGAAAGCAGTAAGAAGGGCGAAAGAAAAAATGAAAGAAAACAAAAGATTAACAAAATTAAACTCTCCAGGTGCTTGATCTGAGACAAATTGTTACAAACGCCATTAAATATGTGGGATTGGCTTACTCACATTAGGAACAATTCAATGAAACTTGGAACCTTCCCTTCCCTTTCCTCCCCCCCCCCAAAAAAAACAAATCCCATATAAATCTGTTTTTCTATCTTTCTTTCTCTCTTTTTTTCTCATTTTTGTTCTTTTCCTCAGTTATTGTTTTTCTTTTCTCTGATTTTTCCTTCTCTATTTTTTCCTTCTTTCTCTCTATCTCTGTGTTTTTTCTTCACTTTTTCTGCCTCTCCTCGTTCTTCTCCTTTCATCTTTTATTCTATTTCTCTCTTGTTTGTTTTTTTATATTTAATTTTTACGACGTTCAATATTTTTCTCCCTTTCTTTTTATTCTTTCTCCTCTTCCCTCTATCTTGCGCCTGTTAATTTTGTTTTCTCTCCAGTTATCAATTCTCTAACTCATTTTTTGCCTCTTGTCTCCATCCTGTCTTCCTTCTCGTTCCACCAAATCTTCCCCCTCTTCCTCATACTGCTCTTGCCGCTGATCTTCCTCCTCCTCTTACATTTTCTGTTTCTCCTCCTGCTCCATCATCTGTTTCTCCCCCTCTTATTCTATCTTCCGTTTCTCCTCCTCCTCCGTACACAAGCCTCAACGCCTCCGTCAGCTGGTGGTAGGTCTCTGCAATTTCTCGTCCTGAAACACACGACAAATATCCACGGAGCCTCATCGTAGCGACCACCACTAGCGCCCTGAAGTCCCTCTCCCCCTCTCTAACCCTCTCCCTAGCCCTTTCCCCTCTCTAACACTCTCCCTAGCCCTCTCCCCTCTCTAACCCTCTCCTTAGCCCTCTCCCCTCTCCCCCATCAGTCTAGCCCTCAATACTAGCCCCTCTTACTTCCTCAGCACTCTCCATAACCCTCTCCAACACCTCTCTATAGATATGACTTGTCCCTCTCTCCATCCTCACTCTAGCTCTTTCCCCAGCCCTTACTCTAACCCCTCTTCTCAGGCCTCACTTTCTCCTGTAGCCCTTCTCTCACTCCTCATTTTACCCCTTTTCCACGGCCTTGTTTCCCCTTCACTCAGCCCCTTCTTTCCCTTATCCCTCTCACTTCCTTTCCTTAGTCCTTAACCCACGTCGCCTCTCTCTCTCTCTCTCTCTCTCTCTCTCTCTCTCTCTCTACAGTTCCTCCAGCCCCTTTTCACCCTTAACCTCTTCGTAGTCCTCTCCTCGCCCTCTCTGGGTCTTGCTAATCTCGAGCTTTTGATAGATTTAAGAGTAAAGAATAACCCCTTTAACAGGCCTCGTGTCTAGTCGTTGTTTATTGAGTATTATGTAGATTCTGGTCGTGCGTAGTGAGGGTGGACATCAAACTACAATGGCACATCGACTTGGTTCACTTTCAGCTGCCTCCTCACCTGTCCACCCACCCCACCCCACCTACCTAGCCCTCCACCCACCTACCTACCCTCCACCCACCTACCCTCCCACCTACCCTCCACCCACCTACCCTCCCACCCACCCCTCCACCCACCCACACCTCCCACCCCTCCCACCCACCCACCCACCTCCCTACCCTCCCACCCACCCCTCCCTCCCACCCACACCTCCACCCACTTACGTACCCTCTCACCTGGCCACCCACCCACCTACCTACCCTCCCACCCACTTACGTACCCTCTCACCTGGCCACCCACCCACCTACCTACCCTCCCACCCACTTACGTACCCTCTCACCTGCCTCCCCCACCCACCTACCTTCTCACGGGTACAAATTCGGCTACGCGATACAAATTCAGAATTTTTGCATTTTGTAAACGTGTTCTAATAAACGGTGTTCAATCCAGACCGCCAAACGCGCCACATTTCGCGTGTTTTCCGAATTCATAGCAATTTTAACGCAGCCGTGTGCTATTTATAGGTCTATAAATTCCCGATCGTTTGCGGCACCACTCTCCCCGATGATTCTATCCAAATATAGACATCGCACACGAGGTCTGTTCTGATTCTTTTCATCTGCAATCAACCCGGGAATTGGCTGTTATAACTCTATGCTGTCAATGCCCCTGTGACCTCTTGTGGGCATCTTTCTGTGATCATCAACACACAACTTGATGATGGTAGATTGTGCCAGTTGACAATGTGGTGTTGAGATTCTGGTGGAGACGAAGTGCGTGGCGAAGACTGTTGTAATATTATTCATAAGGGAGACTTAAATAAATAAATAAAATAAAGAAAGAAAGAAAATAAAGAAATAAAAAATGCGGTATTTGTATAATCGTGTGTGTGTGTGTGTGTGTGTTTGTGTGTGTGCGTGCGTGCGTGTGCGTGCGTGCGTGTGTGTGTGTGTGTGTGTTAGAATAGTTGGTAGTTTTATCAGTCGTAGTTTGTATCAAATGTTGAGTGTCGTTGTAGTGGCTTAACACAGTATTGTCCCGTGATGGTCGGGCCTCGTGTGGTCGTTACCAGCCTCTACTCAACACTAATACCTTTACTGTTTCTTTTTTATTCATATTCACCACAAGTGTGAGTTGTTGTTATTGTTTTTTCAGGTAAAAATTGACAAAAACTTTAATATTCGGACCAATAACATCATTTCAAACTTGCACTACGTTTATATATTTTTATTTCGGTTCCAAAATATCCGACAACTGCTCAACCACACCACAAAGTCATTTCGAGTTCTTTGGAGCGCTCGAGTTTTATCGCATATCAGAATGACAGATAACCGCTATAATCATACCATAAATTGTACTAAAACTCCCATAGTGCTTGATTTGTGTCTCAGTTGAAAATGGCCGACAATAAGTATAATCACACACAAAAAGTCTACTGATGGAGAGTTCGTTTTTATCTCTTTTCAAAATGACCGCCACCTGAACTACAAAAAACACACTTACATAATCCTTCGTATATAACCTTCACCAAATTTTTGCTTTCCTGATTAAGTGAAATCCCATAGAGGAGTTTACACTGCACTGATAAAGGTACACACGGAAATTTTACGGTAATTCCACTCCTTCCCTCCTTCTCTCTCCCCCTTTCTTTTTCATTCTCTTCCTCTCTTTTTTTTCACAACCTCCTTCCTTCCTTCCTTCCTTCCTTCCTTCCTTCCTTCCCTCCCTTTCTAGTCTCTCCGTCCCCTCCCTTCCTTTCTCTCCCTTCCCTTCCTTTCTCTCCCTCCCTGGAGTTGTGTGACCACCCCCCGCGGAAAAGTGGCAAGGCCGAGTTTAGTTCGCGTCTGGCCAAAGTTTTGAGGAACGTTATAGGGCGTGGATGGGCGGTCTGTTGTGTTGTGTTTTGTCGTATATTTTGGCGACTATTTTTTTCCTATCTCTTTTATATTTCTCTCTTAATCTGTATATTCTTTATTTTCTTTTTTCTTTTGTCATTCATTGTTTTATTCGTTTGTTTTTCTCGCTTCGGGTTTTTCCTTTCTTTTATCCATTTTTTCTTTTCCTTTCTCTCGTTTTTTTCTTAATTTTTCTTTTTATTTTCTCGTTCGTTATTTAATTTTCGTTCTTTTTCCTTTTGTATTCTCCCTCTCGTCATCTGTCCATTATTTTCTTTTATATTTCGTTCCTTTTCATATTTTCTTTTCATTTCTTTCTGTATTTCTCCATCTTTCCTTCTTGTGTTTTCTCATTATCGATTTTTTTTCTTTTTCTTTCTTTTCAAAAGTTTTTTCTCATTGGTGAAAGTCTATCCAGAAGATCCACTTATAGCCTATTTGTTGATTGGTTAACTGGACCCCAGTCGTAATAGTCCCTAGTACTAATGGGTCCCAACTCTAATAGGTCCCAGTATTAGTGAGCCCCAATTCGAATGGGTCCTAGTATAAATGGGTCCCATCTCTAATGGGGCCCAGTATAAATGAGCCCCATCTCTAATGGGGCCCAGTATTAATGAGCCCCAACTCGAATGGGTCCCAGTATAAATGAGCCCCATCTCTAATGGGTCCCAGTATTAGTGAGCCCCAACTCGAATGGGTCCCAGTGTAAATGGGTCCCATCTCTAATGGGGCCCAGTATAAATGAGCCCCATCTCTAATAGGTCCCAGTATAAATGAGCCCCATCTCTAATGGGGCCCAGTATAAATGAGCCCCATCTCTAATGGGGCCCAGTATAAATGGGTCTCATCTCTAATGGGTCCCAGTATAAATGAGCCCCATCTCTAATGGGTCCCAGTATTAGTGAGTCCCAACTCGAATGGGTCCCAGTATAAATGGGTCTCATCTCTAATGGGTCCCAGTATAAATGGGTCTCATCTCTAATGGGGCCCAGTATAAATGAGCCCCATCTCTAATGGGTCCCAGTATTAGTGAGCCCCAACTCTAATGGGTCTCAGAATAAATGGGTCCCATCTCTAATGGGTCCCAGTATTAATGAGCCCCATCTCTAATGGGTCCCAGTATTAATGGGCCCCAACTCTAATGGGTCCCAGTATTAATGGGCCCCAACTCTAATGGGTCTTAGTTCTGATGAATTTCATTTCTAAATGGACCCTAGCCAGATTGGCCCCAACTAAGCCTTAACCTAACTTAACCTCTGGTATCGATCCTCAGGTTAGGTTAGATTAGGCTAGGGACTTTTTGGTCTGGAACCCATTAGAAGTGGTATTTACTAGGACTGATGCCTCTTAGAACTGGAACGCTATTGTGATTGGGTCCCATTACGTACAAGTGAGGCCAGGGCCGGATTAAGGCCAATTGATGCCCAAAGCACAGCCCAACAATGGTGCCCCCTCGGCCCTCCCATTGCTTAACTGACAAGATATTAAGACCATGATTAAGACTCAATGAATACTGATGTTGAAATATAAGATAAAAAATTCAGGTTTCTTCCAGGCCACCCCACAAGCCAGATCCTACAATTTTCTCATCACTGATGTTAGACTAGAACCAGAACAAATACAGTTAAA
>NW_024734831.1:0-10746 GCF_018991925.1 Homarus americanus | reverse complement strand
CCCGTCACTGTTGTTAGGGTGTTAGGCTTAGAGTGTTGCCAGACTTGAGAATTCAGTTATGAGTGAGGAATTGAGACAATAGGGGACCTGTTATCATATGCAATTGTGCGTACATCCAGGCGTCTACTTGCCCGAACAAGACCTCAGCCAGTTGCTGCTATAGAAACCAACATACATCGTAGGGGGACTTAAATGTCTGCCGCCATACTCGGACACGTAATGGTAGCAACGTCTTTGTCGCTTTTGACAGCATGAGGGGGAAGCTGCAACACCTCGGGCGGTTTTCGACATTGATCGGATGCCAGTGCCACGGCACCGGCATAATCCTATAACAACGAGAACTCTGAACAGGCGCGTTTGCCGAGACCGTCAGTGCCAGCGATCACCTGCAGTCGTCGTCGCTTTCATCAGTCGTTTGATCACAGCAACATCAGGTCAAACTTCAAACGGGCAGACTGGGACTCATTTAAGAATTCTGAGTCTCAAGCAGGAGAAACCTGAAGACAGCCCCATGCATCGTGACGGGGTCGGATTTTTGATGGATGTGAAGTGGAGATGGACAACAACATCCGACTTCTACTCACAGGACCATTCCACTTCCTCACCTGGTCACCAGCTGGGGCATCTCGGTGTCTGGTCGATTAGTGAACTAGCCGGTATCACTTGGTGGACGCATGAGCTGAGACTGGTGCCAGGGCTTCTGAAGGTTGTCAGCTCGAGCAAGTCTGGCTCTTCATGAACAAAGGTGGGCCGCAGAGGGTGGGAGGCAGCAGCAACTTCCGCGATTCTGCTGCATTCTGGAAGGGATCAGAGCGACTGGGTTTCACCTCTAGCTCGGTCCTTACTAGTGCCAAAACAACATGAGAATATTCGGAGGAAAATCCAGAAATTCATCGGCGATGTTTACGGAAGATGGTTACCGTTAGTGAACAGGGAATGAGGGCTTCGTGAGAGAATACATTTTAGGTCAGTTGGAAGATCGTGCATCTCCAGCGCTCCCGGACTGACTACTAAGCTGGTGGTTGGGGGCTACTGTGGAGGCATAGTTCTGCTGATGTGTAGCCGTCGTAAGGGTTTAAAACAAATCATGGTTAAAGCCAGATAACAAGACGATCTGGATAATCCAGACAACATGATGAAGGCACTCTTGTATGCAGCGCCTGCGTCGCCTTCTGGATACTTCCTAAGATGTTCAAAATCGCCGTTTTTGCCTCATACCAAAAGCAGGAGGCCTCAAAACAAAGTCAGCTTTTCGATAATATCGTTTCTGGGTACCTGCCAAAATCTTGGAAATGGTAAACACGCGGTTGCGGATGTATCTGGAGGACGAGTGTATAATCCTGCCATTTCGGCTTCCGCCAGTATTGAGGCCGCCACCGCCATGCTTGGGCCTGAGCAGATGTGAATGCCATGTTGGCCGCCTGCAATGCAACATAATTATGAGGACGTTAGCAGAGCGTTTATTAAAAGTTTGGCGTGGGGCTGCGGTATAGGATCATAACAGAAGGGCTGCCTGAAAGCCTGGGCGCCTGCTGTGCTACATTGCGGACCACAGAGCAAAATCAGATGCTGAACATTTTGTAGAAAATTCTCACTCTCGAGCAGCGTGCCTCAGGGCTCTTGTCTCTCTCATCCTTTACGTTCCAGGCAGCTGACCTGTCTATGTTTGTCTTTGATGCCCCAAATGTTCTTCCTACTGAGGGGTATGCAAACACTTGTTATCTTAAAATAGGTTCTTATTATAATATGGGAGATATATACAGATGGTAATAGACAGAGCACTTACACACTTGGGACTGTTGGTCTCCTCCATGTATCTTTGCTTTTGGCATATTGAGATGCCAGCATTCTAACTGAATACATAAAATGTAAATGTAATTCATATACATAACACGATTGCATAATGGAAATGTTCATAGATTATACATGTTCTGTAATACTTTGCTATTACATTAATTAATAGGTGTCTTTTGTATACACAGCAGGTGCTACTCGTGTCCATGTTACCTCCCTCCCCTCTATCGCTCATAGTTTCGTCTTGGCGGACCTTTGTTCTGAGTAATGGGACCTTGCGGGTGCTGGGCCAGAAACACAAAGGTGAGGGATGATTTACTGTAAAGGCATCAACATTGGGGGCTCATTTGGGGAAGGGTCAACTGATGGCGCTCCACAGGTTGGGAGAAAGCGGTTCCTCCTGATACTCTACTACCAATGAAGGCCTTGTTAGTCCTGGACCGGCAATACCAATGAGATCTTAGCCTTGTCCCCAGCGGTGTGAATGGGATCTTGAATCCTGACCTCTTTGGCGTCTCAACCTGGGAAGGGGCGCGGCAGTGCGTTGCGAGCAGCGGCTCTGTGGCGTTCTTTCTTTTCTTTTGGCGGTCATTCTTCGGTCTTGGCGCATTCTTGAAGACTTGGTGGGTAGAACTTTAATGCTGGAATAATGTCAGTATAGAACCGTCTGGGCGTCGTTGAAGTTCAGGGGTGCTAGTAACTCTGGCAAACCTCGATCAAAGTCTCGCGGTCGATATTTCTGGGGTGACATAAGGATCGGGTGTTTTGCTGTCTTGACTGTTGTTCAGCGTGTCCATTCGCCTGGGGTAGTGAGGGTGTGGTCGACTTACATGACGGACGTCTTTAACGGTCCGTGGAGGACAGAACTCGTGGCGGTGAACTTGGGTTCTCATCGGTCCTGAACAGGAGGACACAGCTTCTCTGGTAATCTTTCAAATTCCGGATGGTATCGGTATGCTGTTGTTATCCGCTACAGGGGGCGACAGCAGGCCATCAGACAATTGGTCGGTTGGTGACGGGAAGGACTTCCCTGCCCATAGAAGTCAGCGGGCCTAGGACTCGAGGGTCTTGAAGGGTTATCGTCTTACGTTAGGTTCCTGTTGCTTTGGCAGGTTGCAGAATCTGGCACAGCTCTGAGCACGGACGGTGCTTGTCAATGTCGCGTCGATTCGGGCCAAAGACAGTCTGTGCACTTAGATTTGCTTGGTGGCCTCACTCCTCGATGGCTGTCGTGAAGGCGGGTCAGGTTCAGCGGCATGGGGCAGCATGACTGCTGTGGACCGTACGCCAGAACTGGGGTCTCCGATCTTGAGGGGTCTTCGCGTGTCTTTAGTACGGTGGTAGGATTCGAAGGTCATGTATCGGTTTGGTGAAATCCTGGTACACAGTCGGCGAGGCAGATGTAGGAGTTAGGCGAGCTGCGTTGCGGGAGATCTTCAAGGTTTTGTCTGCATCGGTGCTGTAGACTCTTCTTTGATGTGAAGACGGCGCTTATGGAACTTCTGAGTTGAGGATATGGCACCTGTAGACACAACATCTCGTCCTCTGGGGTGAGTCGACTGACGGAGGCGGGACGAGCATCTGGGATGCACAAGGAGCTGCACTACACAGCCATGAAGATAAAGGCGAGGCTTCTGTTTCAAGCTGTTGAAGTGAGTTCTCTGCATCAAGAATAGTGATTGATAATGGATGTAGAGGCGATGATCATGTGAAGGTGAAGTACTGAAGTCCTATCAGGTTAGAACGCTTGCGCCATCTGGGCAGCAGCCAACATCTCAGCTGTGTGGCATATCGGTCTCGGCGTCCGTCAGGCTGGGATCCTGACTGATTAAGCGGAGTTGTCCGCCATGGTCCTGCGAAGGGCGTAATAACTTGGCTGGTCTGGAGGCATCAGTCTGGAGGAATGTGGGTGGGCTTCTGGTCGTAACAGGCGAGCAGGTGGACTTAAGAGTGTATGCTTGGCTTGGCTGGAAGGCCTCTTGATGATCTGGGGTCTGGGAATATCCTCCTGGGGCTCAGCAGGGGGCGTAAGGCTGGGCTCTTGACGAGAATCAGGTGAAAATTAATAGCTGATTATTGAGCCCAAAGCGGAGGTCTGTCAGGTTAGCTGAGGTTGAAAATCCTGATTCCACTTAATTTCTCCGGGTCGCTCGATACCTGTTACTGAAGAGTGTACCCCTTAAGTTCACTGATGATGCAGCGACTACAAACTTTAATGGCGTTGAGATATCCATTACTTTCGACATCTGGTGAGGCTTCATATATTCGGGAGAGGTGAGCACAGTAGTCTTCGTCGTAGAATAATCATCAACCACCTTGACACAATTCGACTCCTTGAAGGGCCTTCACCACGTTGACCAGGAATGCATCGCCCGTCGCGGTAAATCATAGGACCTATACTGTACTGATATCTTCTATATGAATTGTGATGAATGTGGTCAAATGCTGGTCTTCTGGACCCAGCTCGATCTGCAATAACCACATAAGGCGTCCTGTCGTTGTAAAAACTTCGCCTTCGGGTCCCACATTCGAACAGCTGCGAAGGTGTGGGTGAAGGTGGGCAGACGGAAACTTGCTGGTTAAGTGCGACAGATCGGTGGTGATCGTACTCCACCACGAGGTTTGTGACAGGGACGAGAAGGTGGCACCAGGTGAAGTTGGTCTCCGACCGGCGATGTTCCTTGAGCAGCCATGGGTCAAAGTTCTTGTCCTAACTAGCTCCTTGTCAGGCATGAGTAATCAAACGGGGGTATTGGGTGGCAAAGGTGCGCTTTTATCCTTAAGATGAATCTTCATGAGTGGGGCCACCATCAGCGAGTGGTGTGGATCCCAAAATTTCTTCGTAACCAACTTACTTCAACAAACTCCTTGAGAAGGTAAGCTCTTGCATCAGAAGGGGAACGTGTGGTAGAGATGGTGAGTTCCTTCAACCTGTTGACATGGGTGGTCATTAAAATAGGTTTTGAATTCCTTGGAAATAATGGTAACTCTTGACCAATGGCCATATGTTAAAAAGCAGGATGGGATCCCATCGCCAGACATCAATCCGGGCTGAGCAAGACTGCTTACCAAAAAGTAAGAACATTGTTATTGTTGTGGAAGGATCCCAAAGCTGGAGCCATCTTGGAACCATCGGCTGTCCAGTTACGTTGTCTGGGGAGGGGGGCTGTAGGATTTGCTCCGGGGTATTCAAACTTGCCTTTAAGTGTTATGGACCAGTACTGAGACGTCGCACCGATTGATAGATAACATCGAAGATTGGATGACAAGTTACCGTGAAATGACGACGCGCTGATGTGCTGGGGCGTCGTGTCTGGCGAACATGCCCACGCGACGGCAGGAACGACTGGACACAAGTCTTGATGCTTGTCAGAAGAGGGCGCGCCAGCACTACCTGAGGATGACTTCTTTGGAATCCTAGGTGGTGTCCTCTCACCAGTGATATTTCTTTACGACAACTTGTTTGTCATAATGGCCCACGACCACAAAGTCTGCTGAACTTTGCTAGCAGGGCACTTGACTGGTATGGCCAGTGACCTGGCGGTCGCAACTTCTGCACACGCTTTTGAGCAGCTGGGCACTGGGAAGCAATATGCCGTCTCGCGCAACTGTTACAGCTGCTGCTGAAGGATTTAACTGGAGGTGAGGGTGGGGTTACCTTGCTGCTTCTTACACCCTTTCCGTGGAAGACACCGCCCTCACCTGGTCAGGTTGTGAACGTAAAGCTTAAGTCCGCACACCTGGCGGCCTCACTTATGCTCGGCGCATTTTTGTAACTACATCTTGAAGGGAGAGAGTGGGGTCCAAGTGAAATGAGGCAGCTAGACTAGCTCTTCATCTCTGACACCGGTTAAAATAATTGTCTTGAGTTGTGTCTCTTCACAAACTTGAGAATTTCAGGACAAACATCGCTTTCCTCTGAACATCTTTTCGGTCTTACAAAAATGCATCAAAAGATTCTCCATCAAGCTGCTTACATTGGAAGAGTTCTCCTACTTCTGGAGTGCTTGTTTAGCTGTCCCTTAGCATGTTCTGGCAGCAATAGAACCCGCGACACTCGTTCTTTCGTCAGAGTTGTCGTGGGAGGCACTTGAAGTGTCTTTCGAGTCGCGTTGTGTCTCTAAGGACAAAGCACACTCTGGCTGTATCATTTCGTTGGTAGGCTGTGGTAAACTGACGGGTCAACCATTGTTGTTGCATAATGCTGCCAACGTCGACGCCATTCCAGAAATATCCTGATAAGAAGAGTCAGACGCCTTCAGAGGCGTTTGTGCTGCAACCTTTTGAGGTGTTGAATCGACTCTGGGAAATAGTACCAGTACCTCTGAGTCGTATCAGCGTTAGTAGTAGCAAGAATCTTATACGGTAGATGGTTGTGGGGCTAACAGGAAATCAAGACTTCAAATCTGGCTTGATCCTCTCTTCTTCTAGGTCATCCTCCCGCCTAACGATATATCTTCTGGTTCACTACGTCGTTTGTTCCTCTTCGTGGCACCGTCTTCCAGACTTTCTGTGCCGAATTTCTTCTCCTTGCAACATAGTCCTGGCGTCGAAGTTCCATCCATAATCAGTTGAAGGAGATCTGTGGGCCATGGAAGCTTTGCCGCAGAGAGCTTGCTTGCTGAGACCGGTGAGATTCTGTGGGTGATTGGGCGTTGTCTGTGGGGAGGCGATGGGGAATCTGAGTGTGGTGGGAGATCTCCCAGCCTTAAATATATCCGTCAGGAGCTATCATTTTGATCCCTGTAAAGAGACATGCCGACAGCTTCTGTACTCTATCTGTGCAAAGACCGGGTCAACCCCTGCGTATCTATGCAAATTAGTCTGGAAGTAATCCGCCAAGAATTTAATATAAGTGGGTCTGTGAGAGTGCGTGTGTGTGTGTGTGTGTGTGAGAGGCTTGGCGCGCTGCCAGACATGGGAGCAGCTGGGCAGCACTTCGCTTGCTGGTCAGTTACCATATGACCAGGGGCAGGGCTGACGCACTGCTGGACAAGCTCTCTTGGTCATCCTGACGCAGTTTGCACAGACAATTCAGTTAAAATACACAACACAACTGCTTCTAAAACACTTCACTTCACAGCACAGCCTCTACACAGCATAGCACTTCTAGCACTGTAAATCCTAGGGCTTGTAATGAATCTGACTGTAAATCCTTAGGCTGAAGACGAAGACGCCATTAACACAGTCCAGGGCAGAAGGCTTGGTCCACACTGTATCTCACCAGAAATGTCACTACGCCATCTATGTTTGTCTTTGATACCCCAAAAATGTTCTACTGCGGTATACTAAACACTAATTATCTTAAAAATAAGGTTCTTATTCTCAAATGCGAAGATATATACGATGGACCAATAGACAGAACTTCCACTTGAAGGACTTAGTTGGTCTCCACTCCATAACTTATCACTGCTACAGCTAGCATATACAGATGTCAGCATTCACAAACTGAATACATAAAATGTAAATATGATAATTCCTTAGCCACATAACATAGTGCATAATAATAGAAATGTGCATAGAATTAATACATGTTCTGTAATAATACTTTACAATACATAATTAATAGGGTAATATAAGGTACTACTTGTGTCCATATCACATACCATGCACACTCTTACTGGTGTCACATTACATTACATAGCAGGACCAGTTCCTTGTCCTTACTCACAATACACTAATACTGATACAAGAAACACCGACATGGTCCACTACCTTGGGGTAGTGTGCTGGCTTATGCGACCACACTGTGGACCATAACTCCAGGCCTGTCCAGGGTATAGCACTGGCGCATCTAACAACTGCTGTTGTGGTCGGTTACTCCGACACGAGGTGGGTTGGGGTCCTCGCCCATGGTGAGAGCTGATTAATCATGCCGAATCAGCCATCACTCCTATATTGACCACTGCTGGGTATCCAGCCCGAGTTTACAGGTGGGTTTCTAATTAGCCCACCTCGATCTGGAAACGAAGGTGGAATGTGGTAAGGAGGTTTTTGGGGAAGCATGGTGGGTCACAAACAAATCTTCAGTCGGCCACGTCAGATATTTACGTTATATTGCTTTACATTGGTGAATGACAATTCACTGTTAAAGCATGAACACTGATGAACACTGATATTCACTACAATGACTGAATCAAACTGAATGTTAAAACACAGAACATACCTGGGAACGAAGGTGAAAGATGATACGGAGGTTTATTCCTGCTGCTAGCCTGTTTATATACCCTGAGTTGCTGCTTATCGCTACTTACGCACGACAGAAATTACAAAACACCTAACTGTTAGTCATTCAAGGATGAATTCCTCAGTTGGACAGTTGGTCTACTTAATTACTAAAAGCTGATTTACACAGACCAATTCAAGATTTCCTACGCTAGCAGAGAGTGGAATAAACAGTGACAACTGTGTTCAAAGGCGGACTTACTGGGAGGATCCTGAGGGTAAAACGGATGGGAAAAAAACATCGTCTCCTGAGATTTTATAAGTGCGGTGGATTTGAATGTTATGTAGCGGACATGAATTAAGGTTTTTTTAGGAATGACAATGAGGTGCAGTATATAGCTTCTCTTCCAAAGATTCATATTATGTTGAATAATATTAAAAGCACTAACGCGTAGTGATATACATTGTTTTAAAGTTGTGTTACAGTCCTAATCATAAACAAAACATATGGGAGACTTAAATGTTTTTATTAGCTGTTTTATATTACATCGGGCAACAGTTTCATTCCTGCTACTTTGCACACAATATATGATTAAAAGAAAATTATAAGGAGACTTAAACTTTTATTTCGAGTTTCTGTTACTTATGTATGCAACAACTTATTAATTCCGTTATTTCAGTACAATATAGATATGCCCCTAACAGTTCAATGAGTATTACCTCAACATACTTTTGCACTAGTTATAGAGTGTTTTGTTTTGTTTTGTGTTTTTGGTTTTTTTGTTTGTGGGGTTGTTGTGTTTGTTTTTTTTTTTTTTAACTGTGGTTCTTAAGGCTCATGGGTTTATAACACAAAACACGATTTTTTATCTACAGTTCAGAAGAACTGGTATTTTGGTCGGGTGACTCTCACCCGGAGTGAGTCAACAACCCAAAAACTTCCACACACATAAAAACTGAGATTTCTCCTTCACAACATAGGCAGATCTGGATTCGACTTCAGTTCGTAAGAACTGGGATTTAAAATGTGGGGTGACTTAGCTTCACTGACGCAGGTCAACACCCACAAAAATTAATCCCATTAAGCCACCTGAGCAACCGCTCTCCCTCACCAAAAACCTTATAATTCAACAAATCAACTCTAACAAACTGGAAAGCCAAAATATTCAATTGAAGCAACATCCTGGAACCATATTTCCTGCTAAATCTGTTCTAACTACTGGTCTCCTCTGCCTTGCCAGGGAATCTACTTTACGTTGACCTTCCACATTTCGTCATCACTTTCCTTCATCTGTTTTCTTGTCTGAACCTGAGTCCGGTGAAGCAAATCATAAGGTGGAAGATGGGGGCTCATCAGCTGAACAAACATGTCTCTACTTTTTACATACCCTTACTTTCTCAGTCAGCTTCTCTATCACCCACTTTCATCCAAGGGGTTAGTCAACCTACACGCCGCAACCATCTCGCATAATTTCTGTTATAGTGTACGGACCTTTCCACTTGGTATTCAACTTCCTACTGGTCCCAGGGCTGGGCCATTCATCTCACCCATACTGTTTCTCTCCTAACTGCATAGCTTGCCTGTTCTGATCTATTTGCTCTCTTCTGCCTCGTGACATTCCCAGATCGCCCTTTTTATCAACCTATAGGCTTTCACCCTTACTACTTATTCTACATATGCCTGCTCCTGTATTAGAACTGGGTACCCAGAACATGTACAGTAAACACAGTTATAGTATACAAAAAATTATTTTGCAAGTAAATAAAAATGTTATATTTCGTTGAGGTCAACACCCGCATTGCCAGCCTTCCTCCCTGTTGTCCAGGCATCTGCTGCCCCCGCAGTCATGCTGCCAGCCAGTCCTCTTCCACCCACATTCTCCACCTCCTGAAGGTTTAGATTCTGACAAAAGACACAAATACCTGCCGTCTTCACCCACATCTCGACCTCATTTTTGGGAAATTAGCTTGTTTTTGCGATTTTTTAGTTTGACGTTTCCGAAAAAGTGCTGCTGACTAGAAATACGCAAAAACACTGAAACAATAGCAAATTAACCCTAATCTAACCTGACTAACTTTTAACTGACTCTCTGTATGATGGAATCACCTATTTTTTTTTATTATTGGTGGTTCTTGTTCGTCGTTGCATTCTGGGGTTCTTATCAATGCCAATATATGTTGGTTTTTGTGATATTTACATTCAGTTTGCTCTGTCATTTTTCTGAGTTGGTAGGCCATGGATTGAAATGCTAGTTTCTTTTTTTTTTTCTAAACTCGTAATCAGCTCCATATACTTCAAAATGACACCCGTCTTGAACTTCCATGGTGAACTGAACGAATTTCAAAATATGAGACCAAAGAATACTCGAATTTGATTGGGCCAAAAAAATTCGCAGATTAAACCCAAAAAGCTCTTTAAATTGGTTTCAAAATAAAAGGCTTTTGGTGCTTCGCGTGACATGTGCAACAACACATGGGCAGGATGATTTATGTGAGGCATGAGAGACACGCAGTATTATGGAAGAAATGACGATAATGGGATATTAATGGAAAATAAAATATTTTGGAAGAAATATCTCGTTATTATACATTTCCGCCATTAATATAGCCGATGAAAATTATCATTATAATTAGACGTCTTATTCGAATATGATAATAGATTAGTGGTAAGAATGGGCGGTGCTACAAGAAAATAATACTATGTATATATTATATATATATATATATATATATATATATATATATATATATATATATATATATATATATATATATATACAGTTGTAC
>NW_024734830.1:0-24336 GCF_018991925.1 Homarus americanus | reverse complement strand
GATCTGTTGCACACTTGCTGGAACTTGGATGTGCACGCTACTAGAACGTGTAGCTGCCTTGGCTGCTTCGTCTGCCACGTCGTTTCCTCCGATCCCTACATGACTGGGAATCCAGTGTAAGACGACTGGTCGGTTTTGGCTTTGGAATTCCTGTAGCTGTGCGAGGATCGAGGTGATGATGTGGACGTTGTCTCTTGGTTGACTGTGTTGCAGCGCCTGCATGGCCGATTTCGAGTCCGTGTGAATTATGACGGACTTGTTGTGTTGTGTTGCAGCGTGTTGTAGGGCCTTTGAGATTGCTAGCAGTTCTGTTTGTAGGGTGGAGCAGTCGTTGGAAAGTCTCCATTTGAGGGTCTGACCTTGGGTGTAGAAGGCCGCTCCGGATCTGTGATGTTTTGGGTCCACCGAGCCGTCTGTGAAGTATGATGCTGCATCAGCCGGTGTCTCGGTGGCTATGGCTTGGAGAGTTATTTTTTTGAGGTCCTCCTTCTGGAGGTTGGCTTTACTATCGCCGAGGTCGGTGAATTTGAGTGTGGCTGGTGGAGGGCTCCATGGTGGAGGAACAGTGTAACCATTGTCTCGTGTGTCTTGGTTGTTCTTGACGAGTGTTTCTGCTTGCAGGTGTCGGATGACCTCGCTTGCCTCGTGCGACCAGGTGGCCCCTCGCACTCTGTGGTCGAGGTGGAGGGAGGCACTGATTCGAATCTTGGCAACTGTGGGCTTGTCTGCTCTACAGATTTTGGCGAGGAGACCGGCTGTCACCTGCTTGACTCGTACTGCCAGGGGTGGTAGCTCGGTTTCCATTTGCAGATTGCAAATTCTGGTCCACATGGGTGTTCCGAGCATGGTCCTGAGAGCATTGTTTTGAATGACTTCTAGCTTAGCTATTTGGTCTTCTCTCAGTCCAATGAGTGCTGGAGCACTGTAATCTACCAGCGATCTGATGGCGGCTGTGTAGTAGGCTTTGAGCACATGAAGGTTTGCTTCTGCGGATTTGCTGGTGAGCGACCTCATTATATTGTGTCTGCTCTTCGTCCTGTGCCTGAGATACTCGAGTTGCGGCTTGAAGGTGAGTTTCTGGTCAAACCAGATTCCAAGACACTGGTGGGTGTTGGTCCAGACTACCGGCGTGTTTTGTATGGAGAGCATCTTGTCTGGTGTGTCTGTGCAGATGGCTATCGCTTTCGACTTGGCTGGATTTATCTTGAGTCCAAGTCTGTTGCACTCCTCTTCTATAAGTTGGAGTGCGTGTTGCGTGTTGGCTAGTCTGTTCGATCCTCTTACTATGAGCTGTAAGTCGTCCGCATAGCATAGGAGCTTGGCTGTTTGTCTGAAGGGAAGTTTGACTAGATTTTCCATCAGGACATTGAACAGCATTGGACTGAGGATGCCTCCTTGTGGGGTTCCGTTTTCGTGGACCCTGTAGCTTGAGGTTGCTCCCTGAAAGCGTACTCGTGCTTCTCTCTGTGTGAGGTAGTTCTGGATCCACCCCAGCAACCTTCCTTTGACGCCTTTTTTAGCGAGCGTAGTTGTAATGGCCAAAGGATTTGCTAGTTCGAAGGCTTTCTCCAGGTCGAGGAAGACCACCAGAGCTGGTTTGTTGTCCACTGTGCTGAGTATCTCGGCGATGTTGTTGCCTGTGCTGGTGTTCTCGGTGTAAGCAAAGATGTGAGGGTGTGGGCTGCCTACTTTCCACTTGAGTCGGTTGAGAGCCATTCTTTCTCCGGTCTTCGCTATGCAGCTGAGAAGGGAGATGGGCCTCGGCTTGTCTGGTTCTCTGGGCTTCGGAATGGGCTGTATATCTGCCTTCTTCCATTCCGGTGGGAGTCTTTGTGCTGTCCACGAAGCATTGATGGCTTGCAGCAGAGCCTCGTGTCCGGCTGTACCGGCATGAGAGAGCATGGAGTAGGTTATCCTGTCGGCCCCTGGAGCTGTATCCTTGCTTCGTTTTAGCGACTTCTGGAGTTCTTGCTGGTTGAATGGTCTGTCAGTGTCATCTTCACTGTTGCAGGCCTCTTCGATCATCTGGAGTCTGACCTGTCGCAGACGCCGTTGTGTCTCCTCCGCCTGTCTCGGGAGGTTCTTCGTTGCTGCTCGGTCAGAGAACAGTTTTGCAAGTCTCTCGGCTTCCTCTTCTGGGTTGGGATGAGTTGGTGGTGGTGGTGTTGCCTTCCCAGATGCCCTTCGGATCTGGGCCCACATCTTGCCAAGGGTGGTGTGCTCGTTCAGTTCGGAGCACCACTTGAGCCAGCTTGCGTTTTTAATTTCTTCCTTCTCTTCCCTGGTATCCTTGACTATGACTTGCAGGAGATGTCTGTTTGTTGCCGTGGGATGTCTCCTGTAGTTTCTTCGGGCCATGTTCACTCTGTGGTTGAGTTCTTTCACCCTGGGACAGTAGTACCAGTAATCATTGTACTGTCTTGATGTGGGTTTTGTTTTTGGGATAGCCTCTTCTGCCGCTAGGTGAAACGCCTCGACCAATTGGTGGTGGAGGGTTGTCTCATCCGCGGGTGCTGCGCCGGCCGGCTGTGATTTTTCGCGCCACTTAGCCAGGTGTTTCTTGAAGAGTCCCCAGTCTGCCTTTTGAGTGTTGTATCTCCATCTCGGGGGGGGTGGAGTGGGGAGTTTGTTCACCTTCAGCGTTGTTAGGGTGGCGAAGTGGTCACTGGTCAGCGTGGGGTGTATCTGCCAGGAGGCCGAAGGCTGTAGTGCACTGGAGACGAAGGTTAGATCTAGCCTTCCTCCCCTAGTGTGGGTGGGCTCTCCGGTGTTCAGGAGGCAGATCTCGGGTGTATCTTGAAAGGTGGTGTATAGGTGTAGGCCGTCTTCATTTGTGGGGCTTGCCGAGCTTAGGAAGGGATGATGTGCGTTGAAATCCCCTCCTATGAGTGTGGCGTGGTCAGCGGCCGAAGCAAATAATTGAGTAACCTCCAGTGAGCCCCTTGGGTTCTTGTAGATGTTGTGAACAGTTAATTCCCGTTCTTGGAGGGTTACTTTGACGGCCTGTGTCTCGATGTTTTCCCCACATGGAAATTGCTGCGTGACATCGGCGGAGGGTATGCTTGACTTGACCAAGATCATACATCCTCTTGTTGACGCCTGCGTGAAATGCCTCCTGTATGTCTTGTAACCGCTGAATTTGAAACAGTGGTGTTCTTGTAGAAGTGTTTCTTGTAGGAGTATGATGTCAAGCTTGTCCTTGGCTGCTGCTTCTTGTAGGAGGTGTTTCTTGTTTTTGATGCCCTGAGCATTCCATGTTAGGATGTTCAGGGTGCTGACGTTTTCCACCACTGTTTCATCGGGGACTTCTGGTGGTCCTCGATGGAGATGTCCAAGTTCGATTCCAACTGAATCAGGTCCATGTCTTCGTGTTCTGTGGTTTTTGCCTTCTGGGCCGTGGTTCGGTTCAGGGGAGTTGAAACGTCCAGTTTCTTTCTGGGAGCTGTCGGTATCTTGGGAGCTGTCGGTGTCTTGGGTTCTCTGGTGGCCTTCTTCGGTGTAGAGTGTACCTCGGCTGTTACTCGTGTGCGGACCGGCGTGGCTTCCTCCACTGAGGTGGCTGGAGCTGTGGCGACTTGCCCGAGGACGCTCCCCATGAGTATTTGGAGCTGTGTGGGTTGGATCTTGTGGCCCAGTAGTCCGGCTAGGCCCTCCGCGAAGGATGTCAGTACCTTGGCTAGGTCTGATATGTGTATCATTCCTCCTGGTGCCTTGGTGTGTGCTTCTTTTGTCTTTCTCGTGGTTGTCGTTGTCTGCTGCTTGGGTGGCTGAGGTGTGGCTGTAGTGAGGCCCGGAAACTGGGCTGCACTTTGGGTGTTGACTGGCTGAGGAGGTTGTCTTAATTGTTTGGGCCTTTGGGTTCCCCACACGAAGGTACTTGGTGGGGCTGGTGTGTAGGCGGTGGGGGCCGGTCTTGCTGCTGGTCGGTTTGCCTGGACCCTCTTTGTTCTCTCGGAGCATCCAGGGTTCCAGGCGTGGTGTTTGCCCCCGCAGTTGGCACACTTGGGGGCAATTTTTTCCCCATTTTTCAGCTTGGTGAGGCAGGACTGTGTGCCGTGCTTCTGTGCGCAGACTGCGCAGATTTCCCTGTACGTGCACCTTGTCTGATGGTGCCCGTATTTCTGGCATCTGAAGCATCGCAGGGGCTCTGGGACGAAGGGCCTCACTTCGTAGATCCCCCAGGTTTTGAGGTCTATGGTGCTGGGGGTGAGCCGTAGTGCGTTATGAGGACTTGTTTCGTGGTGGCCGTCTTGTCGGACAGGGGAGAGCATCTCTCGGCTTTTAGGATCTTCGGGTGGTTCTCCAGGGGTTCGAGAGGTAGTTCCTTTGGGTACCGGAGGACTACCGACTTCATCAGTTTCTGGGCGGGGTCTAGCTTGGTTGAAGTAATGGTGGTGGTGTTTTGTAGGTAAGTGTCGAGGGTGGTGGCGGAGTTCTTGTCTTTGGGGTGAACGATCATCTCCCCCTTTAGGTTGGGCCGCACTGAGAACTTGGCCAGTGGGTTTTGCTTTTCCATCTCTGTGACGGCGGCATATGTTGTTTTTGCGTCCGTTTTCGTGATCCGGAATTTTGGCAGTGTCGTTGGAGGTGAGCTGGTGGTGGTGATGGGTGCCTTGGGGGCTGCTTGACGGCAATCGTTTCC
The DNA here is from genome assembly GCF_018991925.1 of Homarus americanus. Lineage (NCBI taxonomy): Eukaryota > Metazoa > Arthropoda > Malacostraca > Decapoda > Nephropidae > Homarus > Homarus americanus. The sequence goes on along the minus strand of NW_024734830.1, from coordinate 19,694 downwards.
CGAAAAGGCACGTCGGCGTTTCTTATTTTCTACCTTCGTCCAGTTGTCCTCAGTAGCGGTAGCAGTGGTGGTGGTGGTGGAGGTGGTGGTGGTGGTGGAGTTGTTGGAGGTGGTGGCAGAGTTCCTACTTTTCAGGGCTTCGTTGAAGGCGCGTAACTGGTCTGCTTTCTCTGTGCGAAGCCTGTCGTGGTTCGGGTCGTCAGGTTGGCGGTTCAGGCGGGGATCGCGGTTAGGAGGGCGTACGCGCTCCATAACCGGGTTGTTGTTGTTGTTTTTTTTGTTTTTTTTTTTTTTTTTTTAGATCCTACCTATTCCGGTTGAGTAAACAGCAAAGGAATTACAGCACTCCCCACTAGCTGGTGGTCGTAGAGTGGTTCCTGAGCTTCTCTCACGGAGCCCCGATTGGGGAAGCCTACTTCCTAGTGTATGTGACTGCTCACTTATAGACGTGAGCTAAGTGTGCCTATTTGGGAAGGATAAGGATTGCGACCCTCTTTCCAGGTGGACCCGCACGATCACGGTTTTCCTGGAAAGACTCGGCTGGGGAGGGTTTTGCTCCGACCCCCTTTCGTGTTCACAATCTCCTGGGAGGGAGGTGAACAGTTACAGGGGGGACCGCAGGACGAATACACTTTTGAGGGTGCAGGTCCCTAGGCCAGAGCGAAAAAGGAAAAATAGTAGTAGAAGGAAAAGGGCTCAAACCACGCCGGGAATATCGCGCTATAACTGCTCTCCAGCTGGAGTGTGGGTCACTCACACCACCAGTGGGGAAGGCAAGCTAATGCTCGATAAACCAAGAACGCTCGTGAGTTGTTGTGGTCGATGACAGTCGTGGGTGGTCCGGTCCGGGAAGATGGCCAACAATGGCACAAGGGAGAGGGCGGTCTTCAAAGTTCCGGGTCCAGCAGGAGGTCTTGTTGAGAGGTCTTCTTCGTTCAGGAGCGATGTGATAAGTGGGGTGAGGTGTTGATTATATGTAGAAGTCCGCGTGCTTTATTGGGCTATTGAAATATATATGGATCCTCGTGTTTCGAAGCCGCATTTTGTAAAACGTTGCTCTGATCACCTAAGCGGCACAGGTGGTCCCAATGGGAGGTTCACGGCGCCATAAGCTCGTTGAACAGGCTTTGTGTGAAATATAGCAGAGTCTAGGACTGCTTTTATTGTCCTGGTGGCCCAGAGGTAGCGTTCCCCGGTCACAATTATAAGATCGTGGCTTCAAATCCTGGTCGGGTGAGGCGTTGATTATATGTAGAAGTCCGCGTGCTTTATTGGGCTAATGAAATATATATGGATCCTCGTGTTTCCAGCCGGATTTGGTAAAACGTTGCTCTGATCACCTAAGTGGCACGGATGGTCCCCATTAGAGGTTCACGGCGCCATAAGCACGTTGAACAGGCTTTGTGTGAAATATAGCAGAGTCTATGACTCCTTTTATTGTCCTAGTGGCCCAGAGGTAGCGTTCCCCGGACACAATTATAAGATCGTTGGTTGAAATCCTGGTGGGGTGAGGTGTTGATTATATGTAGAAGTTCGCGTGCTTTATTGGGCTAATGAAATATATATGGATCATCCTGTTTCGAAGCCGCATTTGGTAAAACGTTGTTATGATCACCTAAGCGGCACGGGTGGTCCCCATTAGAGGTTCACGGTGCCATAAGCCCGTTGAACTGGCTTTGTGTGAAATATAGCAGAGTCTAGGAATGCTTTTATTGTCCTGGTGGCCCAGAGGTAGCGTCCCCCGGTCACAATTATAAGATCGTGGCTTCAAATCCTGGTGGGGTGAGGCGTTGATTATATGTAGAAGTCTGCGTGCTTTATTGGGCTGATGAAATATATATGGATCCTCGTGTTTCCAAGCCGGATTTGGTAAAACGTTGCTCTTATCACCTAAGCGGCACGGGTGGTCCCCATTAGAGGTTCATCGCGCCATAAGGTCGTTGAACAGGCTTTGTGTGAAATATAGTAGAGTCTAGGACTGTTTTATTGTCCTGGTTGCCCAGAGGTAGCGTTCCCCGGTCACAATTATAAGATCGTGGGTTCAAATCCTGGTGGGGTGAGGTGTTGATTATATGTAGAAGTAAGCGTGCTTTATTGGGCTATTTATATTGATCCTCGTGTTTCGAAGCCGGATTTGGTAAAACGTTGCTCCGATCACATAAGCGGCACAGGTGGTCCCCATTAGAGGTTCCTGGCGCCATAAGGTCGTTGAACAGGCTTTGTGTGAAATATAGTAGAATCTAGGACTGCTTTTATTGTCCTGGTTGCCCAGAGGTAGCGTTCCCTGGTCACAATTATAAGATAGTGGGTTCAAATCCTGGTGGGCTGAGGTGTTGATTATATGTAGAAGTCCGCGTGCTTTATTGTGCTAATGAAATATCTATGGATCCTCTTGTTTCCAAGCCGGATTTGGTAAAACGTTGTTCTTATCACCTAAGCGGCACGGGTGGTCCCCATTAGAGGTTCATCGCGCCATAAGGTCGTTGAACAGGCTTTGTGTGAAATATAGTAGAGTCTAGGACTGTTTTATTGTCCTGGTTGCCCAGAGGTAGCGTTCCCCGGTCACAATTATAAGATCGTTGGTTCAAATCCTGGTGGGGTGAGGCGTTGATTATATGTAGAAGTCCGCGTGCTTTATTGGGTTAATGAAATATATATGGATCCTCTTGTTTCGAAGCCGGATTTGGTAAAACGTTGCTCTGATTACCTAAGCGGCACGGATGGTCCCCATTAGAGGTTCACAGCGCCATAAGCTCGTTGAACAGGCTTTGTGTGAAATATAGCAGAGTCTAGGACTGCTTTTATTGTCCTGGTGGCCCAGAGGTAGCGTTCCCCGGTCACAATTAGAAGATCGTGGGTTCGAATCCTGGTGGGGTGAGGTGTTGATTATATGTAGAAGCCACGTGCTTTATTGGGCAAATGAAATATATATGGATCCTCGTGTTTTGAAGCCGCATTTGGTAAAACTTTGCTCTAATCACCTAAGCAGCATGGGTGGTCTCCATTAGAGGTTCACAACGCCATAAGCTCGTTGAACAGGCTTTGTGTGAAATATAGCAGAGCCTACGAATGCTTTTATTGTCCTGTTGGCCCAGAGGTAGCGTTCCCCGGTCACAATTATAAGATCGTGGCTTCAAATCCTGGTTGGGTGAGGTGTTGATTATATGTAGAAGTCCGCCTGTTTTATTGGGCAAATGAAATATATATGGATCCTCGTGTTTTGATGCCGCATTTGGTAAAACGTTGCTCTGATCACCTAAGCGGCACAGGTGGTCCCAATGAGAGGTTCACGGCGCCATAAGCTCGTTGAACAGGCTTTGTGTGAAATATAGCAGAGTCTATGACTGCTTTTATTGTCCTGGTGGCCCAGAGGTAGCGTTCCCCGGTCACAATTATAAGATCGTGGCTTCAAATCCTGGTCGGGTGAGGCGTTGATTATATGTAGAAGTCCGCGTGCCTTATTGGGCTAATGAAATATATATGGATCCTCATGTTTCCAGCTGCATTTGGTAAAACGTTGCTCTGATCACCTAAGCAGTACGGTGGTCCCCATTAGAGGTTCATGGCGCCATAAGGTCGTTGAACAGGCTTTATGTGAAATATAGTAGAGTCTAGGACTGCTTATAGTGTCCTGGTGGCCCATAGGTAGCGTTCCTCGGTCACAATTATAAGATCGTGGATTCGAATCCTGGTGGAGTGAGGTGTTGATTATATGTAGAAGTCCGTGTGCTCTATTGGGCTAATGAAATATATATGGATCCTTGTGTTTCGAAGCCGGATTTGGTAAAACGTTGCTCTGATCACCTAAGTGGCACGGATGGTCCCCATTAGAGGTTTACAGCGTCATAAGCTCGTTGAACAGGCTTTGTGTGAAATATAGCAGAGTCTAGGACTGCTTTTATTGTCCTGGTGGCCCAGAGGTAGCATACCCCGGTCACAATTATAAGATCGTGGGTTTGAATCCTTGTGGGGTGAGGTGTTGATTATATGTAGAAGTCCGAGTGCTTTATTGGGCTAATGAAATATATATGGATCCTCGTGTTTCGAAGCCGGATTTGGTAAAACGTTGCTCTGATCACCTAAGGGGCACGGGTGGTCCCCTATAGTGGTTCACAGCCCCATAAGCTCGTTGAACAGGCTTTGTGTTAAATATAACAGAGTCTAGGACTGCTTATAGTATCCTGGTGGCCCATAGGTAGCGTTCCTCGGTCACAATTATAACATCGTGGTTTCGAATCCTGGTGGAGTGAGGTGTTGATTATATGTAGAAGTCCGCGTGCTTTATTGGGTTAATGAAATATATATGGATCCTCGTGTTTCGAAGCCGGATTTGGTAAAACGTTGCTCTGATCACCTAAGCGGCACGGGTGGTCCCCATTAGAGGTTCACAGAGCCATAAGCTCGTTGAACAGGCTTTGTGTGAAATATAGCAGAGTCTAGGACTGCTTTTATTGTCCTGGTGGCCCAGAGGTAGCGTTCCCCGGTCACAATTAGAAGATCGTGGGTTCGAATCCTGGTTGGGTGAGGTGTTGATTATATGTAGAAGTCCGCGTGTTTTATTGGGCAAATGAAATATATATGGATCCTAGTGTTTTGAAGCCGCATTTGGTAAAACGTTGCTCTGATCACCTAAGCGGCACGGGTGGTCCCCATTAGAGGTTCACGGCGCCAAAAGCTCGTTGAACAGGCTTTGTGTGAAATATAGCACAGTCTAGGACTGCTTTAATTATCCTGGTGGCCCAGAGGTAGCGTTCCCCGGTCACAATTATAAGATCGTGGGTTTAAATCCTGGTGGGGTGAGGTGTTGATTATATGTAGAAGTCCGCGTGCTTTATTGGGCTAATGAAATATATATGGATCCTCGTGTTTCGAAGCCGCATTTGGTAAAACGTTGCTCTGATCACCTAAGCGGCACAGGTGGTCCCAATGAGAGGTTCACGGCGCCATAAGCTCGTTGAACAGGCTTTGTGTGAAATATTGCAGAGTCTAGGACTGCTTTTATTGTCCTGGTGGCCCAGAGGTAGCGTTCCCCGGTCACAATTATAAGATCGTGGCTTCAAATCCTGGTCGGGTGAGGCGTTGATTATATGTAGAAGTCCGCGTGCTTTATTGGGCTAATGAAATATATATGGATCCTCGTGTTTCCAAGCCGGATTTGGTAAAACGTTGCTCTGATCACCTAAGCGGTACGGTGGTCCCCATTAGAGGTTCATGGCGCCATAAGGTCGTTGAACAGGCTTTGTGTGAAATATAGTAGAGTCTAGGACTGCTTATAGTGTCCTGGTGGCCCATAGGTAGCATTCCTCGGTCACAATTATAAGATCGTGGGTTCAAATCCTGGTGGAGTGAGGTGTTGATTATATGTAGAAGTACGCGTGCTCTATTGGGCTAATGAAATATATATGGATCCTTGTGTTTCGAAGCCGGATTTGGTAAAACGTTGCTCTGATCACCTAAGTGGCACGGATGGTCCCCATTAGAGGTTCACGGCGCCATAAGCTCGTTGAACAGGCTTTGTGTGAAATATAGCAGAGTCTAGGACTCCTTTTATTGTCCTAGTGGCCCAGAGGTAGCGTTCCCCGGTCACAATTATAAGATCGTTGGTTGAAATCCTGGTGGGGTGAGGTGTTGATTATATGTAGAAGTTCGCGTGCTTTATTGGGCTAATGAAATATATATGGATCCTCCTGTTTCGAAGCCGCATTTGGTAAAACGTTGTTATGATCACCTAAGCGGCACGGGTGGTCCCCATTAGAGGTTCACGGTGCCATAAGCCCGTTGAACAGGCTTTGTGTGAAATATAGCAGAGTCTAGGAATGCTTTTATTGTCCTGGTGGAGAGAGGTAGCGTCCCCCGCTCACAATTATAAGATCGTGGCTTCAAATCCTGGTGGGGTGAGGCGTTGATTATATGTAGAAGTCTGCGTGCTTTATTGGGCTAATGAAATATATATGGATCCTCGGGTTTCGAAGCCGCATTTGGTTAAACGTTGCTCTGTTCACCTAAGCGGCACGGGTGGTCCCCTATAATGGTTCACAGCGCCATAAGCTCGTTGAACAGGCTTTGTGTGAAATATAGTAGAGTCTAGGACTGCTTTTATTGTCCTAGTGGCCCAGAGGTAGCGTTCCCCGTTCACAATTATAAGATCGTGGGTTCAAATCCTGGTGGGGTGAGGTGTTGATTATATGTAGAAGTAAGCGTGCTTTATTGGGCTATTGAAATATATATTGATCCTCGTGTTTCGAAGCCGGATTTGGTAAAACGTTGCTCCGATCACCTAAGCGGCACAGGTGGTCCCCATTAGAGGTTCATGGCGCCATAAGGTCGTTGAACAGGCTTTGTGTGAAATATAGTAGAATGTAGGACTGCTTTTATTGTCCTGGATGCCCAGAGGTAGCGTTCCCCGGTCACAATTATAAGATAGTGGGTTCAAATCCTGGTGGGGTGAGGTGTTGATTATATGTAGAAGTCCGCGTGCTTTATAGTGCTAATGAAATATCTATGGATCATCGTGTTTCCAAGCCGGATTTGGTAAAACGTTGCTCTTATCACCTAAGCGGCACGGGTGGTCCCCATTAGAGGTTCATCGCGCCATAAGGTCGTTGAACAGGCTTTGTGTGAAATATAGTAGAGTCTAGGACTGCTTTTATTGTCCTGGTTGCCCAGAGGTAGTGTTCCCCGGTCACAATTATAAGATCGTTGGTTCAAATCCTGGTGGGGTGAGGCGTTGATTATATGTAGAAGTCCGCGTGCTTTATTGGGTTAATGAAATATATATGGATCCTCGTGTTTCGAAGCCGGATTTGGTAAAACGTTGCTCTGATCACCTAAGCGGCACGGATGGTCCCCATTAGAGGTTCACAGCGCCATAAGCTCGTTGAACAGGCTTTGTGTGAAATATAGCAGAGCCTACGAATGCTTTTATTGTCCTGTTGGCCCAGAGGTAGCGTTCCCCGGTCACAATTATAAGATCGTGGCTTCAAATCCTGGTGGGGTGAGGCGTTGATTATATGTAGAAGTCCGCGTGCTTTATTGGGCTAATGAAATATATATGGATCCTCGTGTTTCGAAACCGCATTTGGTAAAACGTTGCTCTGATCACCTTAGCGGCACGGGTGGTCCCCTATAGTTGTTCACAGCGCCATAAGCTCGTTGAACAGGCTTTGTGTGAAATATAGTAGAGTCTAGGACTGCTTTTATTGTCCTGGTGGCCCAGAGGTAGCATACCCCAGTCACAATTATAAGATTGTGGGTTTGAATCCTGGTGGGGTGAGGTGTTGATTACATGTAGATGTCTGAGTGCTTTATTGGGCTAATGAAATATATATGGATCCTCGTGTTTCCAAGCCGGATTTGGTAAAACGTTGCTCTGATCACCTAAGCGGCACGGATGGTCCCCATTAGAGGTTCACAGCGCCATATGCTCGTTGAACAGGCTTTTTGTGAAATATAGCAGAGTCTAGGACTGCTTTTATTGTCCTGGTGGCCCAGAGGTAGCGTTCCCCGGTCACAATTATAAGATCGTGGCTTCAAATCCTGGTCGGGTGAGGCGTTGATTATATGTAGAAGTCCGCTTGCTTTATTAGGCTAATGAAATATATATGGATCCTCGTGTTTCCAGCCGGATTTGGTAAAACGTTGCTCTGATCACCTAAGCGGTACGGTGGTCCCCATTAGAGGTTCATGGCGCCATAAGGTCGTTGAACAGGCTTTGTGTGAAATATAGTAGAGTCTAGGACTGCTTATATTGTCCTGGTGGCCCCTAGGTAGCGTTCCTCGGTCACAATTATAAGATCGTGGGTTCGAATCCTGGTGGAGTGAGGTGTTGATTATATGTAGAAGTCCGCGTGCTCTATTGGGCTAATGAAATATATATGGATCCTTGTGTTTCGAAGCCGGATTTGGTAAAACGTTGCTCTGATCACCTAAGTGGCACGGATGGTCCCCATTAGAGGTTTACAGCGTCATAAGCTCGTTGACCAGGCTTTGTGTGAAATATAGCAGAGTCTAGGACTGCTTTTATTGTCCTGGTGGCCCAGAGGTAGCATACCCCGGTCACAATTATAAGATCGTGGGTTTGAATCCTGGTGGGATGAGGTGTTGATTATATGTAGAAGTCCGAGTGCTTTATTGGGCTAATGAAATATATATGGATCCTCGTGTTTCGAAGCCGGATTTGGTAAAACGTTGCTCTGATCACCTAAGGGGCATGGGTGGTCCCCTATAGTGGTTCACAGCCCCATAAGCTCGTTGAACAGGCTTTGTGTTAAATATAACAGAGTCTAGGACTGCTTATAGTGTCCTGGTGGCACATAGGTAGCGTTCCTCGGTCACAATTATAAGATCGTGGTTTCGAATCCTGGTGGAGTGAGGTGTTGATTATATGTAGAAGTCCGCGTGCTTTATTGGGTTAATGAAATATATATGGATCCTCGTGTTTCGAAGCCGGATTTGGTAAAACGTTGCTCTGATCACCTAAGCGGCACGGATTGTCCCCATTAGAGGTTCACAGCGCCATAAGCTCGTTGAACAGGCTTTTTGTGAAATATTGCAGAGTCTAGAACTGCTTTTATTGTCCTGGTGGCCCAGAGGTAGCGTTCCCCGGTCACAATTAGAAGATCGTGGGTCCGAATCCTGGTTGGGTGAGGTGTTGATTATATGTAGAAGTCCGGTTGTTTTATTGGGCAAATGAAATATAAATGGATCCTAGTGTTTTGAAGCCGCATTTGGTAAAACGTTGCTCTGATCACCTAAGCGGCACGGGTGGTCCCCATTAGAGGTTCACGGCGCCAAAAGCTCGTTGAACAGGCTTTGTGTGAAATATAGCAGAGCCTACGAATGCTTTTATTGTCCTGTTGGCCCAGAGGTAGCGTTCCCCGGTCACAATTATAAGATCGTGGCTTCAAATCCTGGTGGGGTGAGGCGTTGATTATATGTAGAAGTCCGCGTGCTTTATTGAGCTAATGAAATATATATGGATCCTTGTGTTTCGAAGCCGGATTTGGTAAAACGTTGCTCTGCTAACCTAAGCGGCACAGGTGGTCCCAATGAGAGGTTCACGGCGCCATAAGCTCGTTGCACAGGCTTTGTGTGAAATATAGCAGAGTCTAGGACTGCTTTTATTGTCCTGGTGGCCCAGAGGTAGCGTTCCCCGGTCACAATCATAAGATCGTGGCTTCAAATCCTGGTCGGGTGAGGCGTTGATTATATGTAGAAGTCCGCGTGCTTTATTGGGCTAATGAAATATATATGGATCCTCGTGTTTCCAAGCCGGATTTGGTAAAACGTTGCTCTGATCACCTAAGCGGTACGGTGGTCCCCATTAGAGGTTCATGGCGCCATAAGGTCGTTGAACAGGCTTTGTGTGAAATATAGTAGAGTCTAGGACTGCTTATAGTGTCCTGGTGGCCCATAGGTAGCGTTCCTCGGTCACAATTATAAGATCGTGGGTTCGAATCCTGGTGGAGTGAGGTGTTGAATATATGTAGAAGTCCGCGTGCTCTATTGGGCTAATGAAATATATATGGATCCTTGTGTTTCGAAGCCGGATTTGGTAAAACGTTGCTCTGATCACCTAAGTGGCACGGATGGTCCCCATTAGAGGTTCATGGCGCCATAACGTCGTTGAACAGGCTTTGTGCGAAATATAGTAGAGTCTAGGACTGCTTTTATTGTCCTGGTGGCCCAGAGGTAGCGTTCCCCGGTCACAATTAGAAGAGCATGGGTTCGAATCCTGATGGGGTGAGGTGTTGATTATATGTAGAAGCCGCGTGCTTTATTGGGGAATGAAATATATATGGATCCTCGTGTTTTGAAGCCGCATTTGGTAAAACGTTGCTCTGATCACCTAAGCAGCACGGGTGTTCCCCATTAGAGGTTCACGGCGCCATAAGGTCGTTGAACAAGCTCTGTGTGAAATATAGTAGAGTCTACGAATGCTTTTATTGTCCTGTTGGCCCAGAGGTAGCGTTCCCCGGTCACAATTATAAGATCGTGTCTTCAAATCCTGATGAGGTGAGGCGTTGATTAAATGTAGAAGTCCGCGTGCTTTATTGGGCTAATGAAATATATATGGATCCTCGTGTTTCGAAACCGCATTTGGTAAAACGTTGCTCTGATCACCTAAGCGGCACGAGTGGTCCCTTATAGTGGTTCACAGCGCCATAAGCTCGTTGAACAGGCTTTGTGTGAAATATAGTAGAGTCTAGGACTGCTATTATTTTCCTGGTGGCCCAGAGGTAGCATACCCCGGTCACAATTATAAGACCGTGGGTTTGAATCCTGGTGGGGTGAGGTGTTGATTATATGTAGAAGTCCGAGTGCTTTATTGGGCTAATGAAATATATATGAATCCTCGTGTTTAGAAGCCGTATTTGGTAAAACGTTGCTCTGATCATATAAGCGGCACGGATGGTCCCCATTAGAGGTTCACGGCGCCATATGCTCGTTGAACAGGATTTGTGTGAAATATAGCAGAGTCTAGGACTGCTTTTATTGTCCTGGTGGCCCAGAGGTAGCGTTCCCCGGTCACAATTATAAGATCGTGGGTTCAAATCCTGGTGGGGTGAAGTGTTGATTATATGTAGAAGTCCGCGTGCTCTATTGGGCTAATGAAATATATATGGATCCTCGAGTTTCCAAGCCGGATTTGGTAAAACGTTGCTCTGATCACCTCAGCGGCACGGGTGGTCCCCTATAGTGGTTCACGGCGCCATAAGCTCGTTGAACAAGCTTTATGTGAAATATAACAGAGTCTAGGACTGCTTATAGTGTCCTGGTGGCCCATAGGTAGTGTTCCCCGGTCACAATTATAATATCGTGGTTTCGAATCCTGGTGGGGTGAGGTGTTGATTATATGTAAAAGTCCGCGTGCTTTATTGGGCTAATGAATTATATATGGATCCTCGTGTTTTGAAGCCGCATTTGGTAAAACGTTGCTCAGATCACCTAAGCGGCACGGGTGGTCCCCATGAGAGGTTCATGGCGCCATAAGGTCGTTGAACAGGCTTTGTGTGAAATATAGTAAAGTCTAGGACTGCTTTTATTGTCCTGGTGGCCCAGAGATAGCATACCCCGGTCACAATTATAAGATCGTGGGTTTGAATCCTGGTGGGGTGAGGTGTTGATTATATGTAGAAGTCCGAGTGCTTTATTGGGCTAATGAAATATATTTGAATCCTCGTGTTTCGACGCGACATTTGGTAAAACGTTGTTCTGATCACCTAAGCGGCACGGGTGGTCACCTATAGTGGTTTACGGCGCCATAAGCTCGCTGAACAGGCTTTGTGTGAAGTATAACAGAGTCTAGGACTGCTTATAGTGTCCTGGTGGCCCATAGGTAGCGTTCCCCGGTCACAATTATAAGATCGTGTGTTCAAATCCTGGTGGGTGAGGTGTTGATTATATGTAGAAGTCCGCGTGCTTGCTGGGCTAATGAAATATGCGGATCCTCCTTTGTTTCGAAAGGGCGAGAGACGGTAAAAACGTTGCTCTGATCACCCAAGGCGGCACTGGTGGTCCCTTTGGTTAGAGTGTCTACGGTGCCATAAGCTCGTTGAACAGGCTTTGTGTGAAATATAGCAGAGTCTAGGACTGCTATTATTGTCCTGGTGGCCCAGAGGTAGCGTTCCCCGGTCACAATTATAAGATCGTGGGTTCAAATCCTGGTGGGGTGAGGTGTTGATTAAATGTAGAAGTCCGAAAGTATTGGGCTAATGAAATATACACGACCTCGAGTTTTGAAGCCGCATTTGGTAAAAACGTTGCCTGATCAGCTGGGTTACACGGTGGTCCCCATTAGAGGTTCACGGCGCCATAAGCTCGTTGAACAGGCTTTGTGTGAAATATAGCAGAGTCTAGGACTGCTATTATTTTCCTGGTGGCCCAGAGGTAGCATTCCCCGGTAACAATTATAAGATCGTGGCTTCAAATCCTGGTGGGGTGAGGCGTTGATTATATGTAGATGTCTGCGTGCTTTATTGGGCTAATGAAATATATATGGATCCTCGGGTTTCGAAGCCGCATTTGGTTAAGCGTTACTCTGATCACCTAAGCGGCACGGGTGGTCCCCATTAGAGGTTCGTGGTGCCATCAGGTCATTGAACAGGCTTTGTGTGAAATAAAGTAGAGTCTAGGACTGCTTTTATTGTCTTGGTTGCCCAGAGGTAGCGTTCCCCGGTCACAATTATAAGATCGTGGGTTCAAATCCTGGTGGGGTGAGGTGTTGATTATATGTAGAAGTCCGAGTGCTTTATTGGGCTAATGAAATATATATGGATCCTCGTGTTTCCAAGCCGGATTTGGTAAAACGTTGCTCTGATCACCTAAGCCGCATGGGTGGTCCCCATTAGAGGTTCATGGCGCCATAAGGTCGTTGAACAGGCTTTGTGTGAAATATAGTAGAGTCTAGGACTGCTTTTATTGTTTTGGTTGCCCAGAGGTAGCGTTCCCCGGTCACAATTATAAGATCGTGGGTTCAAATCTTGGTGGGGTGAGGTGTTGATTATATGTAGAAGTCCGCGTACTTTATTGGGCTAATGAAATATATATGGATCCTCGTGTTTCCAAGCCGGATTTGGTAAAACGTTGCACTTATCACCTAAGCGGCACGGATGGTCCCCTATAGTGGTTCACAGTGCTATAAGCTAATTGAACAGGCATTGTGTGAAATATAACAGAGTCTAGGACTGCTTATAGTGTCCTGGTGGCCCATAGGTAGCGTTCCTCGGTCACAATTATAAGATCGTGGGTTCGAATACTGGCGGGGTGAGGTGTTGATTATATGTAGGAGTCCGCATGCTTTATTGGGCTAATGAAATATATATGGATCTTCGTGTTTCGAAGCCGGATTTGGTAAAACGTTGCTCTGATCACCTAAGTGGCACAGATGTTCCGCATTAGAGGTTCACAGCGTCATAAGATCGTTGAACAGGCTTTGTGTGAAATATAACAGAGTCTAGGACTGCTTATAGTGTCCTGGTGGCCCATAGGTAGCGTTCCTCGGTCACAATTAGAAGATCGTGGGTTCGAATCCTGGTGGGGTGAGGTGTTGATTATATGTAGAATTCCGCGTGCTTTATTGGGCTAATGAAATATATATGGATCCTCGTGTTCCGAAGCCGGATTTGGTAAAACGTTGCTCTGATCACCTAAGCATCACGGGTGGTCCCCATTAGAGGTTCATGGCGCCATAAGGTCGTTGAACAGGCTTTGTGTGAAATATAGTTGAGTCTAGGACTGCTTTTACTGTACTGGTGGCCCAGAGGTAGCGTTCCCCTGTCACAATTATAAGATCGTGGGTTCGAATCCTGGTGGGGTTAGGTGTTGATTATATGTAGAAGTCCGCGTGCTTTATTGGGCTAATGAAATATATATAGATCCTCGTGTTTCGAAGCCGGATTTGGTAAAACGTTGCTCTGATCACCTAAGCGGCACGGGTGGTCCCCATTAGAGGTTCATGGCGCCATAAGCTCATTGAACAGGCTTTGTGTGAAATATAACAGAGCCTAGGACTGCTTTTAGTGTCCTGGTGGCCCAGATGTAGCGTTCACCGGTCACAATTATAAGATCGTGGGTTCGAATCCTGGTGGGGTGAGGTGTTGATTATATGTTGAAATGTGTGTGCTGTATTGGGCTAATGAAATAGATATGGATCCTCGTGTTTCGAAGCCGGATTTAGTAAAACGTTGCTCTGATCACCTAAGCGGCACGGATTGTCCCCATTAGAGGTTCACAGCGCCATAAGCTCGTTGAACAGGCTTTTTGTGAAATATTGCAGAGTCTAGAACTGCTTTTATTGTCCTGGTGGCCCAGAGGTAACGTTCCCCGGTCACAATTAGAAGATCGTGGGTCCAAATCCTGGTTGGGTGAGGTGTTGATTATATGTAGAAGTCCGCGTGTTTTATTGGGCAAATGAAATATATATGGATCCTAGTGTTTTGAAGCCGCATTTGGTAAAACGTTGCTCTGATCACCTAAGCGGCACGGGTGGTCCCCATTAGAGGTTCAAGGGGCCAAAAGCTCGTTGAACAGGCTTTGTGTGAAATATAGCAGAGCCTACGAATGCTTTTATTGTCCTGTTGGCCCAGAGGTAGCGTTCCCCGGTCACAATTATAAGATCGTGGCTTCAAATCCTGGTTGGGTGAGGTGTTGATTATATGTAGAAGTCCGCCTGTTTTATTGGGCAAATGAAATATATATGGATCCTCGTGTTTTGATGCCGCATTTGGTAAAACGTTGCTCTGATCACCTAAGCGGCACAGGTGGTCCCAATGAGAGGTTCACGGCGCCATAAGCTCGTTGAACAGGCTTTGTGTGAAATATAGCAGAGTCTAGGACTGCTTTCATTGTCCTGGTGGCCCAGAGGTAGCGTTCCCCGGTCACAATTATAAGATCGTGGCTTCAAATCCTGGTCGGGTGAGGCGTTGATTATATGTAGAATTCCGCGTGCTTTATTGGGCTAATGAAATATATATGGATCCTCGTGTTTCCAGCCGCATTTGGTAAAACGTTGCTCTGATCACCTAAGCAGTACGGTGGTCCCCATTAGAGGTTCATGGCGCCATAAGGTCGTTGAACAGGCTTTGTGTGAAATATAGTAGAGTCTAGGACTGCTTATATTGTCCTGGTGGCCCATAGGTAGCGTTCCTCGGTCACAATTATATGATCGTGGGTTCGAATCCTGGTGGAGTGAGGTGTTGATTATATGTAGAAGTCCGCGTGCTCTATTGGGGCAATGAAATATATATGGATCCTTGTGTTTCGAAGCCGGATTTGGTAAAACGTTGCTCTGATCACCTAAGTGGCACGGATGGTCCCCATTAGAGGTTCATGGCGCCATAACGTCGTTGAACAGGCTTTGTGCGAAATATAGTAGAGACTAGGACTGCTTTTATTGTCCTGGTGGCCCAGAGGTAGCGTTCCCCGGTCACAATTAGAAGAGCATGGGTTCGAATCCTGATGGGGTGAGGTGTTGATTATATGTAGAAGCCGCGTGCTTTATTGGGGAATGAAATATATATGGAGCCTCGTGTTTTGAAGCCGCATTTGGTAAAACGTTGCTCTGATCACCTAAGCAGCACGGGTGTTCCCCATTAGA
Organism: Homarus americanus; assembly: GCF_018991925.1. Taxonomy (NCBI): domain Eukaryota; kingdom Metazoa; phylum Arthropoda; class Malacostraca; order Decapoda; family Nephropidae; genus Homarus; species Homarus americanus. The sequence goes on along the minus strand of NW_024734830.1, from coordinate 4,597 downwards.
GGTTCACGGCGCCATAAGGTCGTTGAACAAGCTCTGTGTGAAATATAGTAGAGTCTACGAATGCTTTTTTTGTCCTGTTGGCCCAGAGGTAGCGTTCCCGGGTCACAATTATAAGATCGTGGCTTCAAATCCTGATGGGGTGAGGCGTTGATTAAATGTAGAAGTCCGCGTGCTTTATTGGGCTAATGAAATATATATGGATCCTCGTGTTTCGAAACCGCATTTGGTAAAACGTTGCTCTGATCACCTAAGCGGCACGGGTGGTCCCTTATAGTGGTTCACAGCGCCATAAGCTCGTTGAACAGGCTTTGTGTGAAATATAGTAGAGTCTAGGACTGCTATTATTTTGCTGGTGGCCCAGAGGTAGCATACCCCGGTCACAATTATAAGACCGTGGGTTTGAATCCTGGTGGGGTGAGGTGTTGATTATATGTAGAAGTCCGAGTGCTTTATTGGGCTAATGAAATATATATGAATCCTCGTGTTTAGAAGCCGTATTTGGTAAAACGTTGCTCTGATCATAAGCTGCACGGATGGTCCCTATTAGAGGTCTGATGGCGCCGCGATGTCGCTGAACAGGATTTGTGTGAAATATAGCAGAGTCTAGGACTGCTTTTATTGTCCTGGTGGCCCAGGAGGTAGCTGCCTCCCAACAAAGCACCATAAGATCGTGGGTTCAAATCCTGGTGGGGTGAGGTGTTGATTATATGTAGAAGTCCGCGTGCTTTATTGGGCTAATGAAATATATATGGATCCTCGAGTTTCCAAGCCGGATTTGGTAAAACGTTGCTCTGATCACCTCAGCGGCACGGGTGGTCCCCTATAGTGGTTCACGGCGCCATAAGCTCGTTGAACACGCTCTGTGTGAAATATAACAGAGTCTAGGACTGCTTAAAGTGTCCTGGTGGCTCATAGGTAGTGTTCCCCGGTCACAATTATAATATCGTGGTTTCGAATCCTGGTGGGGTGAGGTGTTGATTATATGTAAAAGTCCGCGTGCTTTATTGGGCTAATGAATTATATATGGATCCTCGTGTTTTGAAGTCGCATTTGGTAAAACGTTGCTCAGATCACCTAAGCGGCACGGGTGGTCCCCATGAGAGGTTCATGGCGCCATAAGGTCGTTGAATAGGCTTTGTGTGAAATATAGTAAAGTCTAGGACTGCTTTTATTGTCCTGGTGGCCCAGAGGTAGCATACCCCGGTCACAATTATAAGATCGTGGGTTTGAATCCTGGTGGGGTGAGGTGTTGATTATATGTAGAAGTCCGCGTGCTTTATTGGGCTAATGAAATATATTTGGATCCTCATGTTTCGAAGCCGGATTTGGTAAAACGTTGCTCTTATCACCTAAGCGGCACGGGTGGTCCCCAATAGAGGTTCACGGCGCCATAAGCTCGTTGAACAGGCTTTGTGTGAAATATAGCAGAGTCTAGGACTGCTTTTATTGTCCTGGTGGCCCAGAGGTAGCGTTCCCCGGTCACAATTATAAGATCGTGTGTTCAAATCCTGGTGGGGTGAGGTGTTGATTATATGTAGAAGTCCGCTTGCTTTATTGGGCTAATGAAATATATATGGATCCTCCTTGTTTCGAAAGGCGCATTTGGTAAAACGTTGCTCTGATCACCTAAGCGGCACTGGTGGTCCCTATTAGAGGTTCACGGTGCCATAAGCTCGTTGAACAGGCTTTGTGTGAAATATAGCAGAGTCTAGGACTGCTTTTATTGTCCTAGTGGCCTCCAGAGGTAGCGTTCCTGTCACAATTATAAGATCGTGGGTTTGAATCCCCTGGGTGGGGTGAGGTGTTGATTATATGAAGAAGTCCGCGTGCTTTATTGGGCTAATGAAATATATATGGATCCTCGTGTTTCGAAGCCGGATTTGGTAAAACGTTGCTCTGATCACCTAAGCTGCACGGGTGGTCCCAATTAGAGTTTCACCGCGCCATAAGCTCGTTGAACAGGCTTTGTGTGAAATATACCAGAGTCTAGGACTGCATTTCTTGTCCTGGTGGCCCAGAGGTAGCGTTCCCCGGTCACAATTATAAGATCGTGGGTTCAAATCTTGGTGGGGTGAGGTGTTGATTATATGTAGAAGTCTGCTTGCTTTATTGGGCTAATGAAATATATATGGATCCTCGTGTTTCCAAGCCGGATTTGGTAAAACGTTGCTCTGATCACCTAAGCGGCATGGGTGGTCCCCATTAGAGGTTCATGGCGCCATAAGGTCGTTGAACAGGCTTTGTGTGAAATATAGTAGAGTCTAGGACTGCTTTTATTGTTTTGGTTGCCCAGAGGTAGCGTTCCCCGGTCACAATTATAAGATCGTGGGTTCATATCTTGGTGAGGTGAGGTGTTGATTATATGTAGAAGTCCGCGTACTTTATTGGGCTAATGAAATATATATGGATCCTCGTGTTTCCAAGCCGGATTTGGTAAAACGTTGCACTTATCACCTAAGCGGCACGGGTGGTCCCCTATAGTGGTTCACGGTGCCAAGCTACCTGAACAGGCATTGTGTGAAATATAACAGAGTCTAGGGATCAAGCTTATAGTCCTGGTGGCCCATATAGGTAGCGTTCCTCGGTCACAATTATAAGATCGTGGGTCTGAATACTGCGGGGTGAGGTGTTGATTATATGGTGAGCCTGCATGCTTTATTGGGCTAATGAAATATATATGGATCCTCGTGGTTTCGAAGCCGGATTTGGTAAAACGTTGCCTGATCACCTAAGTGGCACAGATGTTCCGCATTAGAGGTTCACAGCGTCATAAGATCGTTGAACAGGCTTTGTGTGAAATATAACAGAGTCTAGGACTGCTTATAGTGTCCTGGTGGCCCATAGTTAGCGTTCCTCGGTCACAATTAGAAGATCGTGGGTTCGAATCCTGGTGGGGTGAGGTGTTGATTATATGTAGAATTCCGCGTGCTTTATTGGGCTAATGAAATATATATGGATCCTCGTGTTCCGAAGCCGGATTTGGTAAAACGTTGCTCTGATCACCTAAGCATCACGGGTGGTCCCCATTAGAGGTTCATGGCGCCATAAGGTCGTTGAACAGGCTTTGTGTGAAATATAGTAGAGTCTAGGACTGCTTTTACTGTACTGGTGGCCCAGAGGTAGCGTTCCCCTGTCACAATTAGAAGATCGTGGGTTCGAATCCTGGTGGGGTGAGGTGTTGATTATATGTAGAATTCCGCGTGCTTTCTTGGGCTAATGAAATATATATAGATCCTCGTGTTTCGAAGCCGGACTTGGTAAAACGTTGCTCTGATCACCTAAGCGGCACGGGTGGTCCCCTTTAGAGGTTCACGGCGCCATAAGCTCATTGAACAGGCTTTGTGTGAAATATAACAGAGCCTAGGACTGCTTTTAGTGTCCTGGTGGCCCAGATGTAGCGTTCACCGGTCACAATTATAAGATCGTGGGTCCGAATCCTGGTGGGGGTGAGGTGTTGATTATACGTTGAAATGTGTGCTGTGTATTGGGCTAATGAAATAGATATTATGGATCCGTGTTTCAGTCGGATTTAGTAAACGTGCTTGCCTGATCACCTGCCGGCACGGATTGTCCCCATTAGAGGTTCACAGCGCCATAAGCTCGTTGAACAGGCTTTTTGTGAAATATTGCAGAGTCTAGAACTGCTTTTATTGTCCTGGTGGCCCAGAGGTAGCGTTCCCCGGTCACAATTAGAAGATCGTGGGTCCGAATCCTGGTTGGGTGAGGTGTTGATTATATGTAGAAGTCCGGTTGTTTTATTGGGCAAATGAAATATAAATGGATCCTAGTGTTTTGAAGCCGCATTTGGTAAAACGTTGCTCTGATCACCTAAGCGGCACGGGTGGTCCCCATTAGAGGTTCACGGCGCCAAAAGCTCGTTGGAGAGGCTTTGTGTGAATTATAGCAGAGCCTACGAATGCTTTTATTGTCCTGTTGGCCCAGAGGTAGCGTTCCCCGGTCACAATTATAAGATCGTGGCTTCAAATCTTGGTGGGGTGAGGCGTTGATTATATGTAGAAGTCCGCGTGCTTTATTGAGCTAATGAAATATATATGGATCCTTGTGTTTCGAAGCCGGATTTGGTAAAACGTTGCTCTGCTAACCTAAGCGGCACAGGTGGTCCCAATGAGAGGTTCACGGCGCCATAAGCTCGTTGCACAGGCTTTGTGAAATATAGCAGAGCTCCAGGACTGCTTATTGTCCCAGGCCCAGAGGTAGCGGGGTTCCCGGTCACAATTATAAGATTGTGGGTTTGAATCCTGGTGGGGTGAGGTGTTGATTATATGTAGAAGTCCGAGTGCATTATTGGGCTAATGAAATATATATGGATCCTCGTGTTTCAAGCCGGATATGGTAAAACGTTGCTCTAATCACCTAAGCGGCATGGGTGGTCCCCATTAGAGGTTCATGGCGCTATAGTTTCGTTGAACAGGTTTTGTGTGAAATATTACAGAGTCTTGGACTGCTTATAGTATCCTGGTGGCCCATAGGTAGCGTTCCTCGGTCACAATTATAAGATCGTGGGTTCGAATCCTGGTGGAGTGAGGTGTTGAATATATGTAGAAGTCCGCGTGCTCTTTTGGGCTAATGAAATATA
>NW_024734829.1:0-2998 GCF_018991925.1 Homarus americanus | reverse complement strand
CTGTTACGTTTTATTGTATTTATTTATTATTTTATTTTGTTTTTATTTTTTTATTTATTAATTTATTTATTTATTTTTGTTTTGTTAATTATTTATTTATTTTTTGTTGGGGGCGGTGGTCGGGTATGTTGATAGGATTCCTTAGGGATTTGTAGACAGACAGACAAACAGAGACAGTTAGAAAACAGACAGACGGACGGACACAGACAGACACACAAACAAAAGACAGACACACAGAAACAGACAGAAACCGTCAGACAAACGGACAAACACACCGAAAGACACAGACAGAAAGACATACAGACAGACAAACAGACGAGCGGAGACAGACAGGGAGAGACAAACAATCTTGGCCCAAGATAAAGAAGGAATCGCCGTAAATAAGAAGGTCCGGCGCTCTTCTCAGGCTCGACCGCTGTCACCCAAACTGAAATAGACAAAACATTGACTCACCACGTAATAGAGCGAATGATAGCGGAAGGAAAAGACGATAGAGTTGTATAGAGTCGCAACGATAATATGAAGCTGAGGCCATAACTCTATCAGAGCTCTGAAAGGCACTGAGGAGGATGAGGTAGTTTGGGAGGAGGTTGTCAGGAGGGTGTCAGGAGGGAGGGAGAGTGTCAGGAAGTGTCAGGAGGAGGTTGTCAGGAGGAGAATGTCCAGGAGGGAGAGGGGGAGTGTCAGGGAGGAGAGTGTCAGGAGGGAGAGGGAGAGTGTCAGGAGGAGAGTGTCAGGAGGAGAGTGCATCAGGAGAGGAGGGTGTCAGGAGGAGAGAGAAAGGGTGTGTCAGGAGGGAGAGTGTGGGAGGAGGAGGAGGGTGTCCAGTGGGAGAGAAAGGGTGTCAGGAGGATAGTCTCAGGAGGAGAGGAGGGTGTCAGGAGGAGAGTGTCAGGAGGGAGAGAGGGACTCAGGAGGAGAGTGTCAGGAGGAGAGAAGGTGTCAGGAGGGAGAGAGAGTGTCCAGGGGAGGGAGAGGGAGGGTGTCAGGAGGGAGAGGAGGGTGTCCAGGAGGAGAGTGTCAGGGAGGGAGAGGGAGGGTGTCAGGAGAGAGTGTCAGGAGGAGAGAAGTGTCAGGAGGGAGAGTGTCAGGAGGAAGAGGAGGGTGTCAGGAGGAGAGGAGGGTGTCAGGAGGAGGGTGTCAGGAGGAGAGAAGGGTGTCAGGAGGAGAGTGTCAGGAGAGAGGAGGGTGTTAGGAGAGAAGGGTGTCAGAGGAGAGAGAGAGGAGGGAAGGATTCAAGGGGAGCGTGAGGGGAAGTGTCAGGGGGGAATGGGGAGTGTCAGGAATAAGGGGATTTCAAGGGGAATAGGGGAGTGTCAGGGGAGAGAGGAGGTTGTTGGGGGGAGGAAGGAAGTAGGCTGGCCGTGGCTGTCACTCCCACTGCGGGGAATCGAATCTCGACCGGTGCGCGGAACACACAATGAAATGACGCGCCTGGCTGACTCCCTTTGACGGGAAAATTGCACGAAAAGAGATTGGATCCACAGCGCTAAAACACAAACAAAAACTGATTCTTCATTTCCCAGTCGATCTATCCGAAACAGCTGAGTAGACCGGGTAAAATACAATGGCGATATAATCTATTCACTCAAATGTCCTGATTAAATATTTTACTTGTGGTGTATTAAAAGATTCTCACGTGTGATTTATTTATACAATGTGTCGCGGTGACGTCAGTATGACAGCCACTCGACATACAATATGAGAGAGAGAGAGAGAGAGAGAGAGAGAGAGAGAGAGAGAGAGAGTGTGTGTGTGTGTGTGAACCATTAAAAACATCTGTTCATTTATGTTCATACATGTCAACTTTAGTTCATTTTCATTAACGTTCATTTCGGGGAATTATAAAACATGATATCTTAAAATAAAAAACCCTAACCTAGCCAAGCCTAACCTAACCTAATATTTTGTCCAAATCAACAAATTATATATTATGTCAAATCCATAACGAACAATATATGATAATCGTAAAGGTTAGTATTGTAAATAACAGCAAAAAATAATCTTTTTTTTATCCACGTCAAATAAAAACTGACTAAAAATACTGATTTTTTTTATTTACTTCCTACTGTACGTATATGATTTTTTTTTCTGCAGTGTAAAAAAAATCACTGTATCTCATCTTGATAAGTAAAATTATATGAGTGGTACAAGTCCTGTGTTTGTTTGTATATATTGGTAAAAATACATATATAAAATATTACAAAGAAATTAAAAAAAAAATTAAAAAAAAATCGTTGTTTTGGAAGAAAATTTTGAATATCGGGACAAAAATATAGAAAGTTTGGTTCAGGAATTAAATTGTGGTTAGGAAAAGGATCACAGATGCTTAAGAGGTCATTGTGTCTTGTTATGGGAGTAAGTACACAATATTAACCTCTTATGACCTGAGGTTTTTATGACCTTAGTAAGGCTCAGTGTGTAGAGGTCAAGAAAGTTCATGACCTTAGTGATGCAGTGTGTAGAGGTCAAGGAGATTCTGAGGTTACATGCAAAGGTCAAAATCAAATTGGAATACCTTTTTACGCCCCTACAGTACTGCTCCTTCAGCCCACTGTATGTGTGTGCATGAACTTTTGGTGAGTATCCAGTGGGCGATGCTGGTTAGCCTCTAAGTCAATGGCAACCACCACCCACTATCTACCACCACTACCACCATCACAGTTCTCACCGTCTACCACCACCTCAATTATCACCACCACCACAACCATCACCACCACCAAAGGAATACCAATACGCTGTTTTTATTCTCCAACACAACCACTACCGCGTGACTCTCTGGCCGTCCGACAGATCCATCAAGAAGAAAATATATTTGAATTTTTGTTAAGATGGAACCGATGATACGCCACCTGCTCTAACAGCTCGTCAAGAAATATCTAAAACAACCATTTGTGTTGATAGTCTGGTAAAAATTGTATACAATTTGTAGTAGTTTATATTTTGTATATTGCTGTAACCTGTGATATGTTTAGTATTCTTCTCTTGTGTTGCTTAC
>NW_024734828.1:0-9380 GCF_018991925.1 Homarus americanus | reverse complement strand
TTTATTTATACTTACATGTATGTGGGAATACTATATAATGCATATACACTTTACTCTAAATCACTACTGTAATGAGATACAGGTGATTAATTTTTATCTCGTGGCAAAATACATGACGCTTATATATTAAAATCATTCACTGTTTTGCTGCCAGATCCAGCAGATGGAGGAGAGAGAGGGTGGAGCCGAGGAGAGGGGGCTTGGGGGAGGGGAGTAGTATCGCTTGACAATTGGCACAGGTCCAGGTCTAACGCTGTATATTTATCAGTTCTTAAGTGACAAAGCTTCTTATAAAAGCCAGAAATGACCTGGGTGAATATAATTAATATAGCTGGGATTCTTTTGTAACATACTGATTAATTTGAATATAAACATGCTATAATTTGCGCTAGACAAAACAATTTTAGCATCAGAATCAAATTAGCACATGTGCACTCCAGCTTTGGTGTACTAAGAAATTCATGTAAATCTACCCAAAATACAGATGAAAAACTTTTATAAAATGTACTACAGTACTGTACAATTAATGTACAAATAATTTTATCTTGAGCAAAATATATGACGCGAGTATTCAAATTGACATTGCCTTGCATGATTCCAGCAATGCAAATTATAATCTCCTAACTTTAGTCTGAGATATTACAAGATAAAAAAAAAAAAAAAAAAACTGTAAGCCTAAAAGCCTAGCTGGGTGGGGGACTGACGGCCCGCCACCCAGCGAGGGGTTGGGGGAGGTTGAGGTGATAAATTTGAGGCGTAAGGTCTTGTGTGTTTATTTAATAGTCCTACTAAGCTTTCTCTTATAAAAAGCCAGTGAAAATGACCTTGGTGAATATAATTAACATAGCTGGGATTCTTGTAAGATAATTTATTTATTTGAATATAAACATATTGTAATTCGTATTAGACATAACAATTTTAGTACCGTTTATCAAATTAGTACATGTGCACTCCAGCTTTGCACTAAGGTCATTTTATTTATTTTACGCTTTTTTAGTATGGTGTGCATGTAAATGGACAAAATAATGAAGAAATTTATGTAAATCTACCCAAAAATACAGTTGGAAAACTTTTATAAATGTACTACAGTATTGCACACTAATGTACTACATGTTTATATCTTGAGCAAAAATATATGACATTTATATTCAAATTAATCTCTGTCTTGGTAAGGATTTCAGCAATGCAAATTATATTATCGAAACTTTAGTCTGAGATATTATATAAAATAAACATAAAGAAATCAATTAATCTTTAATCTTGGAACACTAAGGGTGATGGGAAGACGAGGGGGAGGGGGGTGGAGGTGAGGTGGACAGAATGTTCACATTTGTTTGTTTTTTATTTGAGATAAGATTTGATAGTTGGCGCTGAAGGCTCTGCATATTTATCATTCCTGAGAGAGTGACTAAGCTCTTCTCATAATTTGCCATCCAAACTACCTGGGTGAATATAACTTACATTGAGGGATTCTTGTAAGATAGTATCAATGTAATTTATTTGAATGTTTTTTTTTTTCAATTTAAATTTTAATTGTTTATTCCTTGATAGAGGAAGCGATCTCAGTGCTGTCACTTGGTGCCCTGTACCATAACACCAGAAGCAACTGGCCAGTGTCAAGTATATACAGTCATCCTTGGTTATCGCGCCTAATTGGGTTCACCCAAGACCCAACCCCAAGTTTCCCATTTTGAGACCATTTAGACCCATTAAATATATATAATGTTATGGTAAATATCATAAACACATAGGCATGGCTAGGTTTATTACAAAGTGATGAAAAGGGTACGCTTACTGTAGTCCACAAAACATGTAGCTATGCTTTTTTTATTTGGTCCCCGCCATATGAGTCCGCTTTTCTCTCACATCAGGACGCCTTGAGTCCTCCTTTTTTCTTTTTAATCTAGAGTGCACCAGAAACTTTACTATTTTAGTAATGCCATTAGAATTTCAATTGCAACCCCAATTGCAACTTGCAATTGTTGAGGCAACTAGATATGTCTTGATTACAGCAAATGTGTTATTGTTTCAATTTGTAGGTGAAAGATTTTATCCTCACAGATGTAGGTTAACATTTCACCTGTAGGCAATGCTAAAAAGCTTCAAGTAAGGAAGCATATTTATAACACATAATATCTGACCAGATGGGGAGGATCATCGTGTTCCGCCAGGTCGTGAGTGTGGTCCAGCAGGCGCCACGGTTTTTTTTTTTTGGTGGGCACGGACGTATATGCGATCGACGCTAACCCAGCACATGACTGTATATATATATATATATATATATATATATATATATATATATATATATATATATATATATATATATATATATATATATATATATATATATATATATATATATATATATATATATATATATATATATATATATATATATATATATATATATATATATATATATTTATATCACGCCTATAAGACGAAATTTGAACATTAAAAAATCTGCCCTAAGTTAGGGGTCGCCTAAACCACCAAGTTTAAAATTTTACTCTAAATATTGTGGTTTAAAGTGTCAAGAGTGGTGATGAAAACATCGAAGCCACTCAAGGTCTTACCACTAATTATTTTATACTGAAACTACGTTTAAGTTGATTCAAATTAAGATTACCGTATATTAAAATAATAAAATGTATTATAAACCTGTCTAACATACCGTAAAAGAGATTTATAACCCCTATAATAAACACAGCTATCATCACACACCCTCCCCACGCCCATTTGCCAGTGAGGAGCCATGGAGGTGGTCAGTAATGCATACCGTATCGTATATTTATCATAATAATATTTATCTCCCTATAAATAATTGATTTAAATTTTATTTTTTTCCAAAGAATATTCAGTAAATGAGTGCATTAATTCTGAAACTATCGACCGTTAATTACAGACGCTATGACGTCACTAGTGTTTACACTACACCAGCTGGTAATATTTGATGCCATTACTTGAAGTGAATTGGCCTTATTTTAAGTAACTAACTATAAATAAATACAAAAATTAAAAAAAAGATCAAAACTGAGAAATAATATACTGTATGTATGTTGTGTTGTCAAAGTAAGAGGAACAATTGTGTAAGTACGTAATATTTTTTCACTCAAATCCTAATGAAACACTACTGAGAACATTCCTTTGTCGCAAAAACAGTTTATAAATTAAAGAAAATAATTACAGTGTGTTTAATATATTACAGTATATTATAAATAAATAAATAAAAACAATAATTCGTAAATCTATTTAAAGTAAATGGAAAATAAGCACATGTTATTTACTAGACCCTTCCGTCTGGCTCAGGTGAGATGGAGGAGATAGAAGGCTATTTATAGCCCATCAGAAGTGACCAGTACCCTAATGCACCATAAATAATTCATTGAACATTCATTTTTGTACATAGTATATTCAGTATATATATATATATATATATATATATATATATATATATATATATATATATATATATATATATATATATATATATATATATTTGTGTAATAAATGTATGTAGTAAGTACATACTGGTAACCTTTTTCACTCAAATCCTAATGAAACACCACATTAGAATACGGTGGTTGCTGTTGAACCACATGTTGTATAAATAGTCACACCAACGAGACGGGGAACACTCCCAACACGCTTCAGTGACGCCACTATATAATTACACCAGCGGTATAATTTGATGACATTACTTGAAGTGAATTGGCCTTATTTAAAAAATCAAGGATGGTTGGTAAAGGACTACTGAGTCAGTGGGTAAGTGTCACATTTGGGGTACTGGTCTTATACAGCAAATAGAGCTCAAAAGCTACTTTTTAAATGGAAATTTGGGGGCGCTTATGCACCCCGCCGCCTTATAGGCCGCGGATATACGGTATATGTATGTATGTATGTATGTATGTATGTATGTATGTATGTATGTATGTATGTATATATATATATACAGTGGGGTATGCTATAACGAATCTAATTGGTTCCAGAACCTCGCTCTTATAGCATTTTAGTTAGGTTATACAGGATTAATCCGTTCCGGGCCCCCAAATGCAACACTTAACATAGAAAAATTCTGTGGAAAATGTGAAAAAATACGGTGCTTTATCTTCTGTAGTGTTGTTCAGCATGTGTGCAGGACAGGAGGCAGAGGGAGGGAGGAGAGAATTATGGAGAGAGGTGGAAGGGGAGGTCATCGCCTGGGCCTCACTGGTGACCTGTCTCACAGGCACTTTGTCTATAAGTGCTTTGTTGCTTTGTAAAGATGGAATCCAGGGTTGGCTGCTTCAGCAGCGATTTCTGGACCTTCAAAAGTAGTTCATAGCACGTGTCATTAAATACACTGATAGCATTTTACTAGAACCAACATCAGGATGATAATCCTCAACAGCTTGGACAGTTGCTCAGCAAAAGCATCATGAGATCTTTGGCTGGAATGATCTGGCTTTTCTTCCTTGTCCTCCTCCTCCCCTGACTCCTCAGAAGTTAAGCTCCGCTTCGATGTCTCCTTTGATGTTCTTTGTGAGCTCAAGCAGCAGCTCCTCAGTGGACAGTTCATGCATGCTCTTCCCACCCAACTCATCATCATCATCATCATCATCATCCCTTCAGGCCCATGGAGATAGCCCAGAGACACAATTTCTGCTGAACAACAGCCTCTTAACTCTTGAGCCTTTAAAGTCTCTTTGAAGGATACATTCAAACCACAATGGCCTCCAAGCAGCACAAAGACACCTCACAGTAACCTCTTTCCAGGCCTGAGTGGTAAAAAACAGCATCTGCTATATTGAAGTGGCCTCTTCCAAAAATTCCTTCAAGCTAACATCACTGGAAGAAGTGGTGGCAAAACATTTTTCTAAGCAATTGCCTTGTGTACAAAAACTATTAAAGACAGAAATTACCTGTTGATCCATGGGCTGGATGAGAGGTGCTGTGTTAGGTGGCAGAAGTGCACAGTGATGAAGTTGAACTCACTCTGGCAATTCAACCATCAAATTAGGAGGAATTGAGTAGCGCATTGTCACCATCATAACAAGGCTTTCAGTGGAAGATTATTCTCCTGAGGTATTCCCCAAACACTGGGTCCAAGCTTTCCTCAATCACCCCTCCAGAGATAAATTCCTGATCACCCAAGCCTTTGGGTTTTGACCGCCCTGTACCAAGCGGAGTCTTCCAAATGTTTTAAGCTCTGGGGTTTTCTGCTTAATTGCCTGAGGTAGCTTTATTTTGCAGTCACCAGAAGCATTAGCACAAAGAAGGAGGTAATATATCTTTCATTGGCTTATAATGGGGACAAGTTTCCTCCTTAGTAATATATGTGAGCATTTTTTTCCAAAAAAGTCCAGTTTCATCACAGTTGAATACCTTATTTTAAGAAACAAAGCCTCCTCTTCTAAAATAATATTAAAAATACTGTACAGTATATATATTCCTAGGCCACTCACTGCAGCTTATATACCTCATCATCAGATATCCAAGAACATCCTAGCACCACCCAGACAGGTCTGGGATGTTCTAGAATGTTCTACTCTGATCTTGGTTTACAGTAGGAAGTAAAGCATAAAAAAAATTATGTAGTACTTACTAGAAAATTCCTACATAGCAAATACATCAATATACTCCTATACACGAAAATCACCCTAAACTTGTCAAGATAACTGCTGCTTGGGCCAGAAAATAATAAAAACACCTGATTCACAAAGATTACAATTCCAAATTATACCTCTGCATAACAATATATATTTATCTGACAATTGAGAAGAGTTATTAGGAACAGGGAACAAGTTGAGTTGAATTTACTGAAAACGATAAAAATTTTCAAATTGCATCTCCGAACCTAAACTATATTATTTAGGACGATGAAAAAACTCATCTGTGGTCGAAAAGCGATGTATTATTTTTTCATAGAGAACAGATCTCCAGTAATGGGATTCAATGATAAAACCTGTATCTTTATACGCCTCCACATACTTCATGACTGGTGTGTGTACAGTACTGTATGTTATAAACTTCAACCATAATGTCAGTATTTTTCTTCAACAGATTATTACCAAACTACCAGACATGGAGATGGTAATCAATACAAGAGACTGGCCTCAGGCAAACAAACGTTTTGGTGAAAAGAAGCCAATATTTTCCTTCAGTAAGGTACTGTAATAGTATTATATTTTCCTCCAGCTAGTACGGGGTCCTCATTATATGTCGGGGATGTGTTTGAGAAAAGTCACTTACACTTAAACGTTTTGTGATGAGAAACTTTCCACATAATAATTAGTGTAAATAAGGGTATAGTATATGTATTTCAACAGGTACAGTAATACCCATTGAAACCTCAGTAAATCATCCTGCTATGTGGTCATGATAACATACTGAAGATACATTCCTAACAACATTATTTATTACCTTTGAGTCAATCATGATGGTTTGATACACGTAGACAACTTATTGATGTATAAATATACTACAATATTATTTATTAATTACAGCAAGATCTTGTATTTCTCGAGTAATATAGACTGGAAAAATTATGCCAACTAAATTATACCGATGCAAATACATAAACTTATGGTAAAAATAACAATATAGACTGGCCACTCTACATTAACCTCTGATTTTCCCATTTTAACCTCCAAATGATACAAATTCTGCCTTTATTGACCTGATTGTGCTTTCCAGAAACTAGTTTTTAGGCCTTCCTCAAGTAACTTAATCACACGCTGCTTATCCTGCATCTAGTACTTGGCAAACTTAACTCCCTTATGATAGTCCCGCTTCTCCTTTCCTTATTTGGCCGCTTAGGTGAGTCTGTCCCACCAGCACCAGTAGGACCCCCAGTAGAGGTAGAGGCCATTATCTTGACTCGACAGGTGGTAGCACCAACCAAAAAGAAGCACAAACAGCCCGGCGGTTGCTAGATGGCGCGGCTACAACGATAGTTGTGTTCTTGTAAACCCTTTTATGCTCACCACCGCAATTCGATCACCAGAACGCTTCTTGGAAACATTCTTCTTACCTGTTTTTCCATATTCATCGCTAACACAACAAAATTGAGAAAACAGCAAAACCACGAGCAATCGACAGAAACCGATGATTCAACTGATCTCAAGATGTAAGCATTCTTTTTACTTATTCTTTTCATACAGTATTATAGGTAACAGCTAAGTTTGCAGAAAAAAAATACAATGTCTCAAAAACACTTCACAAACAAAAGACACGAATCAATGAACATGTGAAGTCGAATGAAAGCAAACATTGCATAACCCCGCGCCACGCTTAAAATGTTGAGGCTGGAATCGCTTATAGCCAACATTCAGATGTCGTATTACAAACCGCTGCCTCTGTTCATCAATCACCTTACAAACCAATTTTGCGGACAAAACACGAGTTGTAGCAGAAATGACTGTAACTGGTATGAGGGCTGTGACGTTATTCAAGTTGGTGGCCAGCATTCAGCTGGCTGGATCTCACATTCAGCTGGCTGGATCTCACGCTCAGCTGGCTGGATCTCACGGCTCAGCTGGCTGGATCTCACGCTCAGCTGGTTGATTCACGTGCAGCTGGCTGGATCTCACGAAATTAACGTTTTACGCCAATATAAGACTGAGTTACATTAGGTAGTGCTCGCTAAATTCAAAAACCGAAATGAAATTAGTTGTAAATATGAGATCTTACTGTATACAGTGACCTCGTTAACCTAACCTAATCTGCTCCAGAAGGTCGTTCGTTAACCTAAAAGTTCGTTAACCGAAACCATTGTTTCAATGGGTTTTGGAATTGGTTCCAGCTCACCGTTTCCTAAATTCAACAAAAATGGTAGAAAAGTTCACTTACTTTGAGGTGTGTATGTAGAAGGCTCCTGGATGATGATGATGATGATGGGATTTAGAATGGGGGTGGAGGAGAAGGAAGAAGAGAAGGCATTGGGATGGAAGAGAAGTCAACCCCATGCTTATCACACCCATAAAATTTTAGCTCTCTGGTATAATTCAAGATTATTTTTTTTTAAATCAACACTGCACTGCATTATATATTGTCAATATGTAAAATATATTTCAAAATGACCAATAATTTGCTTGGAAACACAGAAAAAGCGCTTAGTTGAAGAGAGTCTCAAGCAAGATGTTACCCACTGAAACAGAGAGACTAACGCCTGTCTGGTGTGTTAGCAGGCAGGATGGCATGCCAGAAACTAGTTTCTTTTTAACTTTCAATTATGTTCAATAATTGTTAAAATGACTAAAAAGTTAATATTAAACTTTAAAATTATTGAATAGGATAAACTTCTTGATATTTACTAAAATAGTGAGGAATTTAAGCCCTAGAACCCATTACCGTATTGGCGACTAATACTACAGCTGGTGGACCGCCAAATGCAGCCGTAAAACATGTTGAAATCGGCTCGAAAAAACTCGAATCGAGGGATTGTCACAACCGGTTAAGAATCTTATGGAAGGTAAATCGTTAACCGAAATCTCGTTAACCGAGGCGCCATAACCGAGGGACCACTGTATATGCGATTGGACGGTGTTCGGTCGGAGTTTAACCGGCACATGACTGTATTGGCGGACTGGTCAATCAGCTGAACAGCTGATGCAAACAATAAAACGTGTTTGTCTTAAGGATTTCGTTAATTGAAGTTTTGTTCATTAATCTAACTGAAAATCCTTATGGGAGCTAATTCGTTAATCGAACCGTTCGTTAACCGAGGCACCACTACATCAAAATACACTGACGTTTGTCAGATATCAGTACAAGAATTTTAACTTAACAAATGTGTCATCAGTATACAACTTAAGTCCTTTACCTGTAACACTCCACCTTATTTTCTTACTCACTATTTCCATCGTTGCTGGAGATTGTAGCTAATTAATTGGGTCAAATGCATATTAATATCATGGGTCTTTTCTTCTTTTTATAGACCGGTGAATATTTAGACATCACATACCCCGCCTGGACTTTCTGGGAGGGTGGACCAGCAATCGGCCTCTATCCAACAGGACTCGGCAGATGGGACCTGCTGAGAAAGTCTTTGAGCTCAGCAGCAGAAGACTGGCCCTGGGAAAAGAAAAAATCTCTGGCATTTTTCAGGTAATTTTTTTAATGTTTTGATCTAAATACAGTGGTCCCTCGGTTAACGAACTCAATTCATTCCAGAGGGTCGTTGTTAACCGAAACCATTGTTTCAATGGGATTTTGGGTAATTGGTTCTGGCTCAAAAAATTACATACAAAGTAAAAAAAAAAATGCAGTAAAGTACACTTACTTTGAGGTGTGTATGTAGAAGGCTCCTGGATGATGATGATGATGAGAATTTGAAGTGGGAGGTGGAGGAGGAGAAGGAAGTGGTGGAGGAGAAGCATTTACTGTTTTGAAGGCGAGTT